>NC_143262.1:62016969-62320000 GCF_984573655.1 Nuphar pumila
TGAATTCCAACTTTGAACTTGAAAATATAACTTGAAATTTTGAATTTTGAACTTGAGAAACACTTGAAACATACTTTGAGATTTTCATATTCTGAGAAAATCGATTTCTCCATATGACTTAGAAAATTTTGAGAAAACTGATTTCTCTGAATTGAAATTTGAATTGGAATTGGCAAATGCGTGAAATGACTGAATATGGATTTGAGAAATACTTTTTGTATTTTTGAGAAATGCAGTGCATTTTGAAGTTAGCTTAAGAGTGTAGGCTGAATGTGGCTAATGTGAAGATCATAATCTAAGTATCATTCATATTCTGACTATGGCCATAAATACAAATTCCACCAAGTTTATAAACTTCATAGAAGCTAGTGCATGTGCCATTCGTGTAGACCATAGTGAATTCATAAAAATATGCATGAATCATCATCCATCACACATTAACATTATAAAAATAAACTATATGCATTGGAACCTAAGCTAAGCAGGAAATGTAAATTCTTATTCCAAAGTTTAATTACAAATTACATCACTATTGAAATTTAAATACATGAAAAATAAAGTCTTCAATGTACTTGCAAAACTAGAAAACTTGTTAATGAATATATGTTGGCTTTTCTAGATTTATCCAGTAATATCTAGAAATTACTGGATTTTGCTAGATATAAGCCTTTTCCTTGATTCCCTTAAATCAAAAGTGATAAAGTATGAAATAAAATGGAATAAATAAGGAAGATAAGATATGAAATTTCGAAATTGGGGTCCAAATGACCAAAATACCCCTAATAACAAGACTATGGCCTTAAAATTAGGGTTTTTAGAAAGATATTTTGATAAAATGCAAGTTTTAGAATTTGAATGGAATAAACTCAAACCAAATATACTATGACATGATTAAAAATATGAAATTAGGGTTAGGGATTTCAAAATTTAGGTCAAATGGCCAAATTGCCCCCGATAGCAAGACTATGGCCTTGAAATCAGGGTTTTTAGAAATAGATTTTGGTAAAAACTTAGGTTTTATGCACTAAATGAAATCAAATGAGCATAAAATTAAACCTAAAGCATTCTAATATGATTATAAACATGATTAAACCTTAAAAATATATGCTCATGCACGAAAATCCAATAATATCACAAAAACTGTGATTTTAGCAGTGTTTTGGATCTTTCAGGAACCCGGTTTTGCAATTTGCTTAATTCAGCCATCAAATGGATTCCAAAATCCATAAAAATTGGTACCTGCACTTTTTATAACCCTAATGTCTTATTGAAATTATAAAAATAATTTTTTGATATTAAATTAATCTGAAAATTGCATTAAACCCTAAAATATGCTATTTTTGACCTAATTCACCTACCAGTCTCAGTCCAAGACCTGAACCAGGGGTCAAATCTCCATGGAAATTTATGAAATTTTACAGAGACTAACTAAGAATAAAAATAGAGATTTCCCAATTTACAGATCGGAAAAATCATCTTCGGTTAGGGAGAAACCCTTCCGGCAATCTAAGCTAAAACATATCACTTTTAACAGGGATTAAAACGGTTACTTCAGATTGAAAATATAGAAATAAATAGCAATCCTAAACAAACATCTCTGAAATTTTAGTGGTAAACAGTATACAGAAAAATAACAATACTCACTTTTTACAGATCTAAAATCGGATCTGTGGTTTGGGATTTATGAATAACACACGTCTGATTAGGGTTTTGGTAAACCCTAACGATCTTTAACTTTAAAAACAGATTCTCTAAAAGGAGAAAAATACTAAACAGTGGTCAAAAAATCTGAAAAATTCACAGAAGAAATATCTACTCAATTTGAATCCATATAACTTTACAGATCTAAAATCGGATATAAGATGAGAGGAATATCATAACAGCAAGTTACCTTCTTGATTTTAACCATGATTTTAAAGCTTTAAAAATTCGATTTGATGTCTGATTTTTTTGACAGGGTTCCCGAGATCTAAAACCTCTGATTTTTTTACAGTAACTCAATAACTCATGCATGCATCACATATAAAAAAATCATAAATAAAAAATTAGAACTTCCATCCGAAATAACATCATCTTTGATGTTCTAAACCTAAAACCTACAAAAATTTAAAAAACTTGGAAAACCATGCATTAACTAATGTAAATCAATAAAATAAACCATAAAGCAGTAAATAAAAATTATTTTTATGCTGTAGAACGTAAAACAAACATGAATAAACCATGAAAATAAAATAAAAACAGGGAATCAATGGCTGGAATTTGATATCACCTTTAAAACATAGATTTAACCCATTAAAAAGGGTAAATCATATATTTTATTGGTTAATAATGTAAGGAATCATATTAAAATCAATTCTAATGGATTAAAATCCCTGTAAATCATCCAAAACAGGGTTAGATCACCTTCTTGGATCGTTCTTGCTGATTCTTGATGGTTCTTGAGGTAAAACCATGGTTGATCTTCCATAAGGAGGGGTGTCCAAGCCTAAATCTAGGTTTAAAGCATTAAAAAGCATTAAATAAAATAAGAAAAGTGAAGAAGTTCATACCTTGGAGTTGCAGCAATGGAGGAAGGGCTGGAGAGGAGAGAGAAGCTCCAAGATTTGCTCCCAAGGTGGCTGGAAAAATCGTCCCCCCTATGGGGGCCTTTTATAACAATTTTTTAGGTTTTAAAAATTAGCAATTTTGAAATTTTGGGACTTCTAAAGGGGGGGTGATTTTGGGGTGGAGTTACCTAACTACCCCTAGTCTAAATTATCCGAAATAATGCCTAATTAACCCCTAGCTAATCCTAAAAAATCACCAAATGTGATGCCACTTGGCATTTTCCACATTTGGGTTTTTAAAGTTCTTTAAAAACCTTTTAAAACACTAGTTTTAAAATCCAAAGTTCAAAATGAGTTTTTAAAATAACTTTTGACTCTTCTAAATCTCTAACACTAACCAAGACACTGACTAACCCTAGTCTAGCCCTGACTTACTCGAATATGGCACCACCCCGGGTGGGCCCTACTTGAGTTTTTAAAAAAAAAAATGATTTTAAAACTTGAAATTGAAGGATTTTTCAAAAGATTTTCAAAAGTAAACTTTGAAATTAAATTTTTTGAAATGGAATAGGGTTCTAACTGGGTCAGAATTCCTCTAGATATGGTTCCAACTGAGTGGGCCCATATCGATTTTTGAAAGTTTTGAAATAACTACTGAAAACAGCTTTGAAAAAGGGGTTAAAATCAATATTTGAAATTCAAGATCTCTGAAAATAGGGTCTCAAGCGAACTGGAACTCCGAGTCAGAGTCCTGAACTCTTAGGACTCTGAGATTTTAAATTTTAGAAAGCTAAATGAAAGGTTTTTGAAAGATTTTATCAAGAAACGATGAAATAAGTCAGAAAACACAGTCAGGGTTAGACTCCTAACTTGACCGAACTCTAAAATAGAGTCCTGAACTAACTGGACTCTGTAAAATGACCTAAATTTTGAAAATAATCGAAAAAGACTAAAAATAGAAGTAAAACAGACTTAAAAACAGAATCCTGACTGGATTAGGACTCTGAGACAGAGTCCTGATCGGACTGAAACTTTCAAAATTTTGAGAAATTTGATGAATAGAGGAATTCAGAAGCGACACCACCTCAATGGGTCTCATTTGTGAATTGAAATCGATTAAAATATGAATTTGGAATGAATCCAGATTATTTTCTGAGAAAATACTTCGAAATATAAAGTCCTGGGGTTGGAAAATGACAGAGTATTGACTAAAAACCCAGGTTTTGAAATTGATTTTGAAATAAAGCTTTAAAATTCAAATCTGGATTGAATGTTTTGAAATAGGAGTGCTGGATCTCGAAAATGAGATGCAATGTCATACAATGCAATACAGAATACGTGCAATGACATGCAATGATCTGTAATGACTTATGAAATGGACAAACACTGGATGAAGGTAAAAATTTGGGGTGTTTACAGATGCCCCTCTTTGCTGCTAAGCTGGTTGAAAGCCGAGCTTAGTGGCAAAGAAAACACATCAAATTTGGACTATAAAAATGCCCCAGTTAGATGAATCTGACTGGGTATGAAAGAGTTAGTTCAAAGGATGATGATAGATATGAAATGAAGAATAAGGAGAAAATTTTATTTCAAAAAAAAAGTGAGATTCAGGTTTTGCCCTTAACCTGGATGGGACAGAAAATACCTCGTATGGAACGAAGCTCAGGCTTAACCCTTAACCTGAAAGGGGATGATAAATGAAATACCTCATCAGAATGAGGCTCAGGTTTAACCTTTAACCTGAAAGGGGACGATACCTCGTGGAAAAACGAGGCTCAGGCTTAACCCTTAACCTGAAAGGGGACGATACCTCGTGGAAAAACGAGGCTCAGGCTTAACCCTTAACCTGAAAGGGGACGATACCTCGTGGAAAAACGAGGCTTAAGCTTAACCCTTAACCTGAAAGGGGACGATATACGGAGTCCTCGAATGAAGAAACCATGATGGGACCTTCGAATTTTGCACAATAAATCCGAGAGGGGTTTGCAAAAGGAGGAAAGGGGGTTCCCTAAAGCTTGAAAAGGGATTGATCTTGGACGTCTCATTGCTAAGACTGAATGGCTTTTAAGACAGATGACCTTTTGCAGAAAATTCAGGTTTAACCCTTAACCTGAACGGGAACTGTCTATGGTGGGACAGTGGGGAGCACAAGGAAGTGTGCGAATCTGAGAGCCCAGGCACTCAGATCAAAACAAGAAGGGAAGGATCTTGGACAACTCCCATCATCCGATCCTAAAAGGGATAACAACAACGCCTGGATACATCAAAATAAACATCAAGTTCTCACTTCATGTCAGGATAACTTAAAAAGATTGCCAATAAGATAAAAAAATTATAGTTGATTCGAGAATGATAAGCACATATATATATGAATAATATTCCCTCTTGTCTACCTGAAGTATTACCTCTGACTGGACTTAACCTCGTAGAATCAAGATTCGAATTCGACTATCATTGCCATTGACTTTCTCTCAAGGAAGCTATCAATTTCCTTGATATGGGCGGAAAAGAATATATTCTTGATATTACGAGAGCTATTGGTGAAAGAATATTGATAAAAGAATTTCGCAAAATTAAAGAAGATTCTTTATAGATTCGGCAGTCTGATATCCTGGGATTCTCTTCTCATGATGATCTTTCTGCACTCTCTTTTTGACAGAATTGGCGCTCTCTTGGATTTTTCGGGAATTACATCATCCTTCATTTTGGAGATGTCCTGACTTTTCTCTCTTTATTTTTTTTTTTGGAAGGGTACGTCACAAACTCCTTCATCTCAGAGATGTTCCGATCCTTCTTCTCTCTCAGGGATTATATTGACAGTTATTAGCTCTTTGGTTGGAAGTCTCTTGATGATAGCGGAAATTAAATATCTTTTAGGGTTTGTCGGTAGATCCATCACACTCGCCTTCATCTCGACGGTGATCTGGACTTTCCCTGGAAGGATCCGTCACAAACTCCATCATCTTAGAGATGATCCAAATCTTCTTTGGCCCCGGAGGTCGACTCGTCTAATTCACCTTCATGTTGACGACAGTTGAGAGATCCCTTTTGCAGATATTTAATTGCAGCTTAGGTGATGGAGGAGATGTAGAGATGGTATGGATTTTTCTGTATCACCCAGGATATTTCGACTGCTTTATTTTTCAAGAATGGTCTTTAAAAATGTGCCATTGACTGCGATCAATATCAATCACTCATGGCTTTGCAACAACATTAAATTCTCTTTGCTGGCCATATCGCGGATTTATTCTTCATCCTTTTGGTTGGCCAATAGAAAGATTTTGAATTTTGAATCCTTTTTCGCAAAAGCTTTGTCACTTTGGAAGTAATACTGAAGGTATTCTGAGGTACAATTTTATGCGATAAAGATTTTGAAATCAACAACTATTTTTTATGGCAAATTGGCAAAATATTCTTGGAATCCTTGGTGAAGGAAATCATTTGAGATCTATATGACACATCCGTGGCTAGATTCTCCTTTCCCCAAAGGAGAGACTCAGGCTTGACCCTTACCTGAACGGGTAACAAAAGATACTCCTCTTTTCCCTGAAGAGGAGGTGTTTGCAAAACGAACTTTCGAAGAGAAATAGAGTTTTTGTCAAAACTCCCTATTTCTAGGCTTCTCTTATGGAAAGGGGGCCGCTAACAGAGATTGAAAGGATATCATAGAGGAACGAGTCCATCACACTTTCCCTGGAAAAAGGGTCCTCGACGACGGGGGTGGCCTAACAAACGACATTTAGGGCTACAAGGAGGACGAGCTTCCGTCGAAGCTCTCCCTAGAAAAAGGATTCCTTGTGTGACAATAAAGATTATTTTGCAAACTGTTCGTGAATCACAAGTCCCTTCAAACTCTCCCTAGAAAAAGGGGTTCAACGAACGAACAATAAAGACATGCAAAAAGAAATGATCTTCCTCGAACTCTCCCTGGAAAAAGGGTCCCTCGCAAGAGAAATACTTGGCGATTGATTTTGATAGCTTTTGATAACTCAAAGAACTGCTTGATAACACGAATGACTAGAGGTCTTGACAAAATCAGCAACCCGAATGTCAGATTAACAGAATGGAACGACCCAAGGGTCTGATACAGATTGTTTGGCTCGCAGGTCTAAGGATTGAGCCTGAATCTCAATGTGAGAGTTATGTTGCGACCAGTATGAAGACCAAACTTTGACAAAGTACCAATACGAGTACTGTATTTTAAAAGATTACCAGTACGAGCACTGGATTTTTAAAGGATACCAGTACGAGCACTGGACTTTAAAAGGCTACCAGTACGAGCACTGGATTTTAAAAAGTTATCAGTACGAGCACTGAATTTTAAAAGACTACCAGTACGAGCACTAAATTTTTAAAGGATACCAGTACGAGCACTGGACTTTAAAAGGTTACCAGTACGAGCACTAGATTTTAAAAGGTTATCAGTACGAGCACTGAATTTTAAAAGATTACCGGTACGAGCACTGGGTTTTTAAAAGATTACCAGTACGAGCACTGGGTTTTTAAAAGATTACCAGTACGAGCACTGGGTTTTTAAAAGATTACCAGTACGAGCACTGGGTTTTTAAAAGATTACCAGTACGAGCACTGGGTTTTTAAAAGATTACCAGTACGAGCACTGGGTTTTAAAAGGTTATCAGTTGGCGATGACTTGGACGACTTGCCGGGGTCTCAGGATTTATCCCTTATCCTGAATGGGAAATTCAATGCAAATTGATGCAGATGAATGCGTGCAAATGCAAATGGATGCAACTGAGTGCACATGCGTGCAAAATGAGAGATTTATTAGATCCTGCCTGCACACAAATTGTTTTGGATAAAAGGCAACTTTAACAAGAATGCCCCAGTATATTCTAGGGAAGAGAGATATTTTGACCAAAGAATAATTGATCATTTATTGAGGGGAATTTTTGAAGAATACAAAAGATAGAATGGAGATTTTCTAGGTATAGAATTTCTTCAGATGTCGAGCATTAATGGGGTCGGATAGTTCTACCCCGTCTGCATTAATCAGACGATATGAATTACGGGGCAACGCTTCTTTCACCACGTAGGGGCCTTCCCAGTTTGGTGACCATTTGCCACGTGGACGATGCTTGAGATGAGTCGTTGATCTAAGGACCAAGTCATTAACTTGGAATCTCCTTTCGATGACTGACTTGGCATATTGCCTGGCTATCCTCTGACGATAAGACTGAGCGTGCTCTGCTGCTTTGAGTCTTTTTTCATCGAGTAAATCTAACTGTACCAATCTCTGTTGCTGATACTGATCGAGTGGTAGCTCTAAAAGAGATGCGAACTTAAGGGCGGGTTTTTGAACATGAAGAGGTAACACCACCTCAGTCCCATAAACAAGTTCTGAAGGAGTCGCATTGGTTGGGGTTCGAATGGTAGTTCGATATGCCCAAAGTGCATCATGAATTTTCTCGTGCCAATCACGACCCGTCTCAACGGTTCTTTCCAAGATGCGAATCAAACTTTTGTTGGTTGCTTCTGCCTGACCATTTCCTTGCGGATAATAAGGAGCTGAAAAATGATGATGAATTCTGAATTTTGAACAAAAGATCTTCATTCTCTCATTCTTGAAATGAGTACCATTATAGGACACGATGTCGTGCGGTATACCGAAATGACAAAGAATGTTCTTATGAATGAACGAGACTACATGTCGACCTTCCACTGTACGCAGAGTGACGGCTTCAACCCATTTGGTGAAATATTCTGTTGCGGCAAGGAAATATTTATGACCATTAGAAGCTGAAGGAGAGATGGGTCCTACGACGTCGAAGGCCCACATAGAAAATGGCCATGGAGACACGACTGATTGCAAGTACGTGGCTGGCGCATGAATGGAAGGTGCGTGTATCTGACACTGAACGCACTTCTTCACAAAATGATAGCAGTCTTGCTGCATGGTTCTCCAATAGTATCCTGCCCGAATGATTTGTTTAACAAGAGTTTGGTAGCCGACATGACCACCGCAAATACCTTCATGCACTTCTCGTATGATTTCTTTGGCTTCTTCTTCGTTTAAGCACCTGGAATACTCAGAACTGAACCCACGACGATAAAGAACATTGGCAAGGATAAAATAGCGGGCGGACATATGTTGAATTGCTTTTTGCTCCTTCTTTGATAGTTCTGGTGGAAGCTCACCAGTTTCAATAAAGTTTTTAATATCTTGGTACCAAGGCTTCTTTTTCTGTTCCGCCTGGTTGACTTGCATTACCGGAACGAAGGCAGGTTGGTCAAGTCTACCGATTTCAAAGGAGCGACAGGATTCTCCATTTCTGAAAGACATAATGGAGCCTAGGCTGGCCAAACCATCAGCTATTTGATTAAACTCTCTTTTGATGTGGAAAAGCTGAAATTCATCGAAATTGTTGATAAGGGATAAAACGATCTTTTGGTAAGGGAACAACTTCTGATCTTTTACCTGCCATTCAGCTTTGACTTGGCTGACGACGAGCAATGAATCGCCGAAAGCGTGTACCCTCTGAACATTGAAGTCTTGCAAAATTCTCATACCTTGTATTAAAGCTTCATATTCAGCCATATTATGGGTACATTGAAAATCCAGTTTCAGAGAAAAAGGGATCATCTCTTTCTCTGGTGTGATCAACAAGATTCCGACTCCTATGCCGGCCATGTTTTTGGATCCGTCGAAAAACATATTCCAAACTGGGGATTGTTGAACATTACAGATCCGCTCATCGGGAAAGCTATCCTCGATTCTAACGTCTTCTGCTAAAGGAAAATCTGCCAATTGGTCTGCAATTGCTTGACCTTTGATAGATTGCTGAGAAACATACCCCAGATCATACTGCATTAACAAGACTTGCCACTTAGCAATTCGTCCACTAAGAAATGGTTGTTCGAGAATATACTTGAGAGGATTAAGTTTTGAGAGAATCTTGACTTCTGATGCTAACAAGTAATGTCTCAGCTTCTGACACATCCATACCAGTGCTAGGCATGTCTTCTCTATTTGAGAATATTTCTTCTCGTAGTCAATAAAAGTCTTGCTTACATAGTAAATGGCATGTTCAACCAAACTGCCTTCTTCATATTGTGCCAAGAATCCACCACAAACGGCTTGGTTAACTGAAACGTATAGCAAGAGAGGCTTTCCCAATTCTGGTGGCTTTAGAACGGGCGGATTAAGAAGATATTTCTTGATACGCTCAATGATGTCTTCTTTTAAATCGTTGTAATTTTGAAAAGATTTTTATATGAAAAACATGTGAAAACCAGACATCAAATAATAAAAACCGGTTCTCACTAGTGGATGAGACCGGGTCGAACTCAGGGAACAAGAATATATTGTATTCAAGTACACAAGTCTAAACTAATCTTTATTGCCGAATTATTGAAATATAAAATGTTCAGAAAAGTAAAAACAACTAGCTATTACAACAAATGAATACCCTTCGCAGAGGGTGTAAAGTGCAATATTTACAAACCCAATTAAATTCCTAAATTCTAAAATAAGAGAAAAACATATTCTATTCTTTATGTTCTTCATGTCATAGGTGCACTTCAGCTTCACTCCTTTGCGATCCTGCACAAGTCCAATGAAACACAAGCAGTACACAATACAAGAATAAAACTAGAATGATGCTATCTAAAATGCACGAAATGAATGTTGAAAATTATATTGATATAAGCAATGATAATACTATACGAATGTAAGTATGACTAGGCATGCATTGTTTACTAAATGAAATTTTTATGCTAAATTGAACATATACTAATGAAATCAAATGCTCTTAACCTAAATGCTAAACACTAATGTAATTGGTTGAAAACTAAACACTAACAAATCATTTTAACAATTCATCAATTCAATTAACAAAGCAATTACTAGAAAGTAACTAATAGCTAAACAGAAAAATCAGTATATGATACCCGAACACCAAAATGGATTTCCATTACATTACAATCCATTTCCATCAACACACTCTAAAGATCAGCAATCAAACAATGGATTTTCATTACAGCAACACAAACAAATAGATTCTGATCAATCAAACAAAGAACACTAGGAAATCCAGTAACGCAAATTGGATTTTCATTACAGCAAAAATGGATTTCCACGGCATTACAAATGGATTCTGATCAGTCTTGCTTCACCAGAGATCAGATAATCTATTGCCGGAAAAAAAACAGAGATGCCGGAAAAAGAAAATACACTGATCAAAGATTAGAAACAAATATATTGATTTGTTTTGTTAATCGATTGGAAATATCTCAATCCGGCTTCTTCAATTGATCAAACAAGGCTCACTCATGCTGGAGTTTCTTAAACATCATTCGGTTAATCAATCCAGATTTTTATTATCAAAGAATTACTCACCGGAAAACAATAGCCGCACGGTAATTAGAATTCAGAAATTCTGATTACAATATTTCTATCGGATTCAGATATCCGATTGATTTTTCACAATTTATCACTGGAAATTCAAGTAATAGACACTTCATGGAACTCAGCCAGATCAGTCATCAACAATTTCAAATCATCACAGCATTCCAGCAACATCCTCGTTCATCACCGGAATTCTTTACAGAAACCTTTTTTTTTTCTTTTTATGTTTCTTTTTTTTTTTCAGATTATCATTCAGACAGAATTAAACACGAAGAAAAAGAAGAAGTAAGAAGAAGTAAGAAGAAGAAGAAGAACTAGATGACTTACCGGGAATTGAAAGAAGAGGTGGCTTCCACTTCAGGCGCCGCCATCGATTGAAGATTTCCTTGCCACCGGATGATGAAGATTGGCTGCTGGAAGAAGAAGAAGAAGAAGAAGAAGAAGAAGTAGTGTGAGATGAGGCAATCCGGCAATTAGGAGAAAGGGGGTAAAGAAAGAAAATCAGAGGGAGAAGAGGAAATTTTTGGTGCAAAAAAATGAAAAGTCCCTTCCGATCTGCTTTACGCCCCTTTTTAAAAGGTTTCAAACCGGTTGGAACCGGTTTGTAACAACAATTTTTTTTTTTTTTTCAAAACTTCCAAACCGGTTCCAGCCGGTTTGGTTTTCACTTTCCTCTTTTTAGAAATACAAACCGGTTCCACCCGGTTTGTATTATTATTTAGATATTTTTTTCTTTATTTATTATTTTTATTTTTATTCTTTTCAAAAGTAAAGAAAACTGTGAAACTTTTCAAAAAAAAAAACCAAACTATTTATAAAAAGAACTTCAAAAACTAATCTACTATATATTTTTTCTTTTTTTCTAAAAACAACACTTAAAATGAATAAAACTATTTTTCTCTAATTTTTTTATTTTTTATTTTTTAAATAAAAACTAAAACCACTAAAAAAAACTAAAATAGGCATAAGAATGTAAAATAAAACTAATTTTTTATTCATTTTCTAATTTTAAATCATTTTAGCACTTTTATTCAAAAACTAACATAATATTGGGTTTTTGAAACATTATTTTATAAAATCATGCATATTTAAATGTTAATAACCCTGAATTATATGCATGATCAAATACCCCCATGCTTATGTTTTGCTAGTCCTCGAGCAAACTAAAAAATTGCAAGAAATCAAACTATCACCTAACTCACTTTCGTAGGAATCACGGTTGCATTTAGCTCATGCAACAAGCCCTTTCAACCCATGGGTTACCCCAGTGGACGAGTAAGGTCTCGTGAGGGTTTGCAGTGATGCTACCCACAAACATCTCTGTCATGTATGCATAATATTAGACATCCTCACAAACAGTAGGTAATTAAAGACTTTGTTTTCACAAATATTTCCTATTATTTCAAAATCGAAATATAATTAGAGTCTTTTATGCACTACCACAGAAAAAGAATTTCTTTCACTTTTCTAAATATCACAATTATTTATGTTTTATTCTTAGAAAATCCAATAAAAACATATTATTATTTACTTATCCTCACTCATATGTTTTCTGCACAGGTTTTCTCAATCACACTTCTAAGCATTGAACTTTTCTTTCTTTTTAAGCTCTTTTCTCTCTTTTTTTTCTTTTCACGCTTTTTCTTTTTGCGCACTTATTCTTCTCTTATAGCTTGCGTGTGGTCTGCTTTTATGCCTTGTGTAATGTCAATATCTTCTATACTTTTTTTCAATACATACCAAGCGATATCAACTAAGACATAAAAGTGACTTCCTTCATTCACCTTTATAACATGAGAGTCAAACATTTCAACTTGTATCTGTTCTCAGTTACTTAGGATCACGAAGTTTTCCACTCTCCTTTTTGAAAATGGAATTAAAAGTTTCAACTTACATCTAAGTTCCATCTACTAAGGATTGTGGAATTATCCAAACAACCTAACGCATGCTTTTTCTCACTTTTTGAGCTCATTTTTATGCTTTTGTTCATTTGCTTAGTTTTTCAAAAATAGAACTGTGCATATTCATATTTATGATTCAAAATAAATTCTAACATGTATCTATCATCATTTCCTCGAAATCCGCATAAACAACCATAATTTTTAGATCTATGTCAGAAAAAAAAAATTCGTGGGGCTTAAAAATCCTCTAAAAACATCAGATTTGAAATAACATTCATATAAGTTCAAACTCTTTCTTTAAAAATCTATTTTTATGAGAAATGTGTAAACATGTGCAAGAACGTAGACAAAAATATTCTGGTGAGCTACTACACCCTCCCCCATGCTTGAATTACACTGTCCCAGTGGCATTCCCCCATGCTTATGTGAAACTAAGTGAATGCACATGAGATAAAATCAATGAGGGAAAGAAAGTAAACTCAATGAAATCGAAAATGTAAAAATATGCCTACCCTGATCATGGTTTATGAATTATGCACATGAACTATATGAAAGTACTCTTAAAAAAATTGTTTTTCTTTGAATATTTACAAAATTTTAAAATATATACAAACATGTGTGAGTCCTAAACTTCTAAAAGATCAACATCCTCAATGTCTTGTCCTGTCACAGTATCTGAGATATAAGGCTTCAGCCGTTGCCCATTTACTTTAAAAATAGCACCTGTACGAGGGTCAAAAAGATCTATCGCTCCATATGGAAACACCCTATGCACAACAAATGGACCATTCCATCTTGACTTCAACTTACCTGGAAAAAGATGAAGACGTGAATGATAAAGCCATACCTTTTGCCCAGGCTCGAACTATTTCCTAACAATATATCGATCATGAAAATGCTTAGTTCGAGCTTTGTAAATCTTTGCACTCTCATAGGCCTCATTACGCAATTCCTCTAGCTCACTCAACTGTAATTTTCTCTCGACTCCAGCTTGGGTCATGTTGAAATTGAATTTTTTTATAGCCCAATATGCTCTATGTTCTAACTCAACAGGAAGATGGCAAGGTTTCCCAAAAACTAATCGAAATGGTGACATACCAATCGGGGTCTTAAAAGCAGTCCTATAAGCCCACAAGGAATCATCAAGGCGCTGAGACCAATCCTTGCGGTCTGGTCTTACTGTCTTTTCAAGAATCCTCTTTATCTCCCTGTTAGATACCTCAACTTGGCCACTGGTTTGTGGGTGGTAAGGTCTAGCAATCCGATGATGCACAGAATATTTCCTAAGTAAGGAAGCTACCTGCACATTACGAAAGTGCGTACCACCATCACTGATGATCGCTCTAGGAACTCTGAACCGACTAAAAATGTTATGCTTAATAAATTGAAGCACTTCTTTATGATCATTGGTCCGGGTAGCCACAGCCTCGACCCATTTTGAAACATAATCAACCGCCACTAAAATATATGTAAATCCAAATGATGGCGGAAAAGGACCCATGAAATCAATGCCCCAAACATCAAAAATTTCCACAATCAGAATAGGTAAAAGAGGCATCATGTCGCGCTTGGTAATGCGACCTGTTTGCTGACATCGCAAACACTTCCTACAAAATTCGTGAGCATCTCTATGAAGTGTGGGCCACCAAAATCCAGACTGAAGGACTTTTGCAGCAGTCTTCCGACTAGAAAAATGACCTCCACAAGCTAAAGAATGACAAAATGATAAAATGGAATGATACTCTTCTTCGGGCACACATCTCCTAATCATCTGGTCCGGGCAGGATCTAAATAATTTTGGTTCCTCCCAAAAATAATGTTTCACCTGCGCAAAAAATCTATCTTTTTCATTCCGGTTCCAGTGCGCAGGATACTCTCTAGTAACCAAAAAATTTACGATATCCGCGAACCAAGGTAAACGCTTGACATGAAATAACTGCTCATCCGGAAAAGAATCAACAATCTGTCCTTGATCAATAGATGAATCTATAGTCAGTCTAGACAGATGATCTGCTACAAGATTCTTACATTCACTCTTATCTCGAATCTCAATATCAAATTCTTGTAACAGAAGAATCCAACGAATGAGACGCAGTTTAGCATCCTTTTTACTCATCAAATATCTCAATGCAGCATGATTTGAGTAAATGATAACTTTGGAGCCTAACAAATATGATCGAAACTTCTCAAGTGCAAAAACAACGGCTAGTAACTCCTTCTCAGTGGTAGTATAATGCATTTGTGTGTCAGAAAGAGTCCTACTAGCATAATGAATAACATGAGATCGTTTCTCAATCTTCTGTCCTAAAATTGCTCCAACCGCATAATCTGAAGCGTCACACATAATCTCAAAAGGCACTGACCACTCAGGAGATCTGAGAATAGGAGCAGTGGTCAGTGCTCCCTTTAGGGCTAAGAATGCCTTCAGACAGGCATCATCAAACACAAACGACTGGTCTTTCGACAACAGGTTACACAACGGTCTAGAAATCTGACTAAAATCCTTAATGAACCGTCTATAGAAACCTGCATGCCCTAAAAATGAACGCACTTGCCTCACAGAGGTCGGTGGAGCTAATTTGACAATGGTCTCCACTTTGGCCTTATCGACCTCTATACCTTTCTTAGACACAATATGTCCAAGAACAATCCCCTGCTGTACCATGAAATGACTCTTTTCCCAACTCAACACTAGATTTGTCTCCCTACAGCGCTGAAGTACACGAGATAATTTTTGGAGACAATCATCAAAAGAAGAGCCATAAACCGAGAAATCGTCCATGAAAATCTCAAGGACATCATCCATCATGTCAGAGAAAATCGTCATTATACATCTCTGAAATGTAGCCGGGGCATTACAAAGCCCAAACGACATCCTCCTATACGCAAATGTACCATAGGGACAGGTAAATGTCGTCTTATCCTGATCCTCGGGATGAACGGCCACCTAGTTATATCCGGAATATCCATCTAAAAAACAATAATATTGCTGGCCTGCAAGTCTTTCTAAAATTTGGTCGATGAACGGTAACGGGAAATGATCTTTCCTAGTTGCACTGTTCAACTTCCTATAGTCAATACATACTCGCCATCCTGTAGTAATCCTCATGGGAATGCTCTCTCCTTTCTCATTCTTCTCCACAGTGAGCCCAGACTTTTTGGGAACAACCTGGGTAGAACTCACCCACTGACTATCGGAGATGGGATAAATAATCCCAGCATCTAACAATTTAATTACTTCCTTCTTCACCACTTCTTTCATGTGAGGATTTAATCTCCTTTGTGATTCTCTTGAGGGTTTAGCTCCCTCATCCATAATGATCCGATGCATACAAAAGGAGGGGTCAATCCCCTTTAAATCCGCCACAGACCATCCAATAGCTTTCTTGTGCTCATGCAAAATCTGTAACAACTGATGCTCCTGTGAATCTGTCAGGTTTGCAGAAATAATAACTGGGAGAGTCTGCTCTTTTCCTAAAAAGACATACTTGAGTGAAGCTGGTAAAGGCTTCAACTCCAACTTTGGGGGACTCTCTATCGATGGCTTTGCGGGCTTCTCAGCTAACTCTGGAAGTGGTTCGGAATGCCAAATCCCACTGACATTATCTGCCTCTCTATCTATCATATCAAGGCGATCCTCTTTGAATAATTCATCAACCTCCTCTTAAGGTGGATCACTCAACAACCAATCATGTTCAGCTTCTATAATATCCTGAATGATATCAACCTCAAAAGAAGCTTCTTCAGTATCAGACTCCATCGATGCACAAAAAATGTTCATCCTTATTTTCCTATTTCCAAATGAAACATCCATCTCACCAGTGCGGCAATTGATGCACGCATTGGTGGTAGCTAGGAAAGGGCGACCAAGAATAATAGGAGTCTGTCTGATGCTATCAACTCCCTCCATATCTAATATCACGAAGTCGACAGGGAAATAACAATCCTCCACCTTGACTAACACATCTTCAAGTATCCCTCTCGGGACCTTAATCGATCTATCCGCTAATTGAAGCATCATAGGTGTGGATTTCATCTCTTTCAATCCAAATTTGTCATAGAAGAAACCCAGCAAAATGTTAACACTTGCCCCAAGGTCAAGCAAAGCACGCTCAACAGTAATGTTTCCTATGACACATGAGATGATAGGGGTCCCTGGGTCCTTAAGTTTGGGTGGAGTCTGGTGTTGCAATACTGCACTGATCTGCTCCGTCAAATATATTTTCTTCTGCGCATGGGACCTCAACTTCCTTTTCTGCGTACAAAGCTCTTTGAGGAACTTTGCATATGCAGGGACTTGCTGGATGGCATCTAGTAAGGGAAGGTTTATATGGACGTGCTTGAATATCTCAAGCATCTCTTACATGTTTACTCCCGACTTACCTAATGCTCTCGGTTTCTCTAACGCCTCAGGAAAGGGGGCTTTAGGAATATGGGTTGTGGAAGGCTCAAATGGAAGAACCTTCTCGCTTTCCTGAGGTACAACATTAGGGACAGGTTGCTTCTTACTTATCTTCTCTCTTTCTTTTGCAGCCTCCCTCGAATGGTACTGCTTCCCACTTCTAAGGGTTACTACTGCCTGAGCTTGCTCTTGATGTGTATCTGTCATATGCAAACTCTGCTGAGGTTCTTTACCCCTAGGGTTAACTATAGGCTGACTAGGTAATGCTCCCTCACTTCTCCTGCTAAGTGCTTCAGCGAGCTGCCCCATTTGAGTTTCTAACTTTGCAATCGACTGGGTATGTGAGCTCAAAGCTTGCAAAATCTTATCCTCAAAAGATTGACTAGGTGAAGGCTCCTGAAAATGGGGTTGAGTATAAGCAGGTTGGGCTGGAGGGTCATTGGATTTTTGAAATCCAGGTGTATAACCACCTTGTCTGGATTGACTCTGGGAAGGGTTAGGGGCTTGAGCCTGTGAGTTACGCCATGAGAAATTTGGATGGTTTCGCCAGCCCGGGTTGTAAGTATTGGCAAATGGAATGGGTGCGGGCCTAGCGAAGTTTTGAGCCATCTGAGCTTGCTCTTGGACAAACTCAGGATACTGTGGCGCAGCTGGACATTGGAGAACATGGTGTGCAGGACTCGCACACAACGCACACACCTGCATGGCAGGAGAGGGACCCAACAACAATTGATTTAATTTCTGGGACAGTTGGTCTACCTTGTTGCTCAACTCAAGGTTCATCCCTATTTCGAAAATACCTGCCTTCTTAGCACTATCCTGTATAGGTGTAACTCTATCAGACCGTGAAGCTGTCGCGTGGTGCATCAAATTCTCGCTTAATGTCTCAAAGAGCAACCACGCTTCATCCTCACTCTTGAGCATGAAAGTGCCCCCACATGCGGCATCAACCATTTGACGATTCTTCTCAGTAAGACCGTCATAGAAATATTGCACCAGTTGCCATCGAGGCACCTGGTGGTGGGGACACTTGCGGAGAAGATCCTTCATCCTCTCCCAAGTCTCATGGAACAGTTCCCCCTCTATTTGCAAAAAACTGGTGATGGCCTTTCGATACTGATTCGTCTTACCGATTGGGAAATATTTTTTTAAAAATTCTCTTTGCATATGTTCCCACGTGGTAATTCGAACTGTATCTAACGCCTTCAGCCAGTGTTTGGCTTTATCCTTCAGAGAGAAGGGAAACAGGGTCAACCTCATAGCATCATCTCCAAAGTTGTTGATTCTCACTATAGAACAAATCTCTAAGAATTCGTCGAGATGACGATATGGGTCTTCATTGCTAAGGCCATAAAATGAGGGTAGCATTTGGATTACACTGGCCTTAATCTCAAACTGATTTGCTCCTACATCAGGTCTTGTGATGTAGGAGGCGGGAGTATAGGTGTTAGGCATGAAGTACTCCCTAAGGGGACTAGTAATCTGCTGATTCTCAGCCATGGTTGCAGATCTTTGGGCTCTCCTAATAAGGGACTCGGGGTCCTCAATCGGCTCTACCAGCTCAGGGTCAAGTGAGCGTCGCCCTTGCATACACCTTAGAGTAGACCGGTATAGCTCAGTCCTAACTTTGGGTTTTCTACCTAACTAACGCACTAAGCGGCCAAACCACGCAAACCACAAAGCGAGTAAACTAAAAACAACAAAAACTAAACAAACACCACGCAGTTACACATAACACAGATTATGCATGAGAAATATAAAATCTATGTGTACGGTACCAATCGTACACAGTCACCTCTAAGGGGATCTTAATAGGTGGGCTGTGCAGAAAAGTAAGCTCGTCTCTAAGATATGCACATACGTGGTTCTAAACCTAAATGCAACACAAACACTAGGCAATAAAGTGAATACTAATATTACGCCGTTCCCCGGCAATGGCGCCAAAAATTTGATGTCTTCTTTTAAATCGTTGTAATTTTGAAAAGATTTTTATATAAAAAACATGTGAAAACCAGACATCAAATAATAAAAACCGGTTCTCACTAGTGGATGAGACCGGGTCGAACTCAGGGAACATGAATATATCGTATTCAAGTACACAAGTCTAAACTAATCTTTATTGCCGAATTATTGAAATATAAAATGTTCAGAAAAGTAAAAACAACTAGCTATTACAACAAATGAATACCCTTCGCAGAGGGCGTAAAGTGCAATATTTACAAACCCAATTAAATTCCTAAATTCTAAAATAAGAGAAAAACATATTCTATTCTTTATGTTCTTCGTGTCATAGGTGCACTTCAGCTTCACTCCTTTGCGATCCTGCACAAGTCCAACGAAACACAAGCAGTACACAATACAAGAATAAAACTAGAATGATGCTATCTAAAATGCATGAAATGAATGTTGAAAATTATATTGATATAAGCAATGATAATACTATACGAATGTAAGTATGACTAGGCATGCATTGTTTACTAAATGAAATTTTTATGCTAAATTGAACATATACTAATGAAATCAAATGCTCTTAACCTAAATGCTAAACACTAATGTAATTGGTTGAAAACTAAACACTAACAAATCATTTTAACAATTCATCAATTCAATTAACAAAGCAATTACTAGAAAGTAACTAATAGCTAAACAGAAAAATCAGTATATGATACCCGAACACCAAAATGGATTTCCATTACATTACAATCCATTTCCATCAACACACTCTAAAGATCAGCAATCAAACAATGGATTTTCATTACAGCAACACAAACAAATAGATTCTGATCAATCAAACAAAGAACACTAGGAAATCCAGTAACGCAAATTGGATTTTCATTACAGCAAAAATGGATTTCCACGGCATTACAAATGGATTCTGATCAGTCTTGCTTCACCAGAGATCAGATAATCTATTGCCGGAAAAAAAAAACAGAGATGCCGGAAAAAGAAAATACACTGATCAAAGATTAGAAACAAATATATTGATTTGTTTTGTTAATCGATTGGAAATATCTCAATCCGGCTTCTTCAATTGATCAAACAAGGCTCACTCATGCTGGAGTTTCTTAAACATCATTCGGTTAATCAATCCAGATTTTTATTATCAAAGAATTACTCACCGGAAAACAATAGCCGCACGGTAATTAGAATTCAGAAATTCTGATTACAATATTTCTATCGGATTCAGATATCCGATTGATTTTTCACAATTTATCACTGGAAATTCAAGTAATAGACACTTCATGGAACTCAGCCAGATCAGTCATCAACAATTTCAAATCATCACAGCATTCCAGCAACATCCTCGTTCATCACCGGAATTCTTTACAGAAACCTTTTTTTTTTCTTTTTATGTTTCTTTTTTTTTTCAGATTATCATTCAGACAGAATTAAACACGAAGAAAAAGAAGAAGAAGTAAGAAGAAGTAAGAAGAAGAAGAAGAACTAGATGACTTACCGGGAATTGAAGGAAGAGGTGGCTTCCACTTCAGGCGCCGCCATCGATTGAAGATTTCCTTGCCACCGGATGATGAAGATCGGCTGCTGGAAGAAGAAGAAGAAGAAGAAGAAGAAGAAGAAGAAGAAGAAGAAGAAGAAGAAGAAGAAGAAGAAGAAGAAGAAGAAGAAGAAGTAGCGTGAGATGAGGCAATCCGGCATTTAGGAGAAAGGGGGTAAAGAAAGAAAATCAGAGGGAGAAGAGGAAATTTTTGGTGCAAAAAAATGAAAAGTCCCTTCCGATCTGCTTTACGCCCCTTTTTAAAAGGTTTCAAACCGGTTGGAACCGGTTTGTAACAACAAATTTTTTTTTTTTTTCAAAACTTCCAAACCGGTTCCAGCCGGTTTGGTTTTCACTTTCCTCTTTTTAGAAATACAAACCGGTTCCACCCGGTTTGTATTATTATTTAGATATTTTTTTCTTTATTTATTATTTTTATTTTTATTCTTTTCAAAAGTAAAGAAAACTGTGAAACTTTTCAAAAAAAAAAAACCAAACTATTTATAAAAGAACTTCAAAAAACTAATCTACTATATATTTTTTCTTCTTTTCTAAAAACAACACTTAAAATGAATAAAACTATTTTTCTCTAATTTTTTTATTTTTTATTTTTTTAAATAAAAACTAAAACCACTAAAAAAAACTAAAATAGGCATAAGAATGTAAAATAAAACTATTTTTTTATTCATTTTCTAATTTTAAATCATTTTAGCACTTTTATTCAAAAACTAACATAATATTGGGTTTTTGAAACATTATTTTATAAAATCATGCATATTTAAATGTTAATAACCCTGAATTATATGCATGATCACTCAAACAATTGCTGACACTCTGGTTCCCATTCAAATTTCACTCCTTTTCTGAGTAGATGATTGAAAGGTTCACATCTCATGGCAAGGTTGGATATGAATCTCCGAATTGATTGCATACGTCCCTGAAGACTACGCAATTCCTTAAGAGTAGTTGGAGGTGGCATGTCAATGATGGCTTTTGCTTTAGCGGGATGCATTTCTATCCCCTTTTTGCTGACCAAGAAGCCTAGCAATTTGCCTGATTCAACTCCGAAGACACACTTCTGAGGGTTGAGTCTTAGCTTATAAAAAATAAGCCGCTTGAAGACTTGACTTAAGGCATCGATATGATCTTCTTCTTCTTTGGATTTGACCAGGATGTCATCAACATATGCATCCATAGTCTTGTGCATTTGATCATGGAAAATGGCAGCCATTACACGCTGATAGGTTGCCCCAGCATTTTTGAGCCCAAACGGCATGACTGTATAATAGAAAGTGCCCCATGGCGTGGTGAAGGATGTTTTGGATTGGTCACGAGCGGCTAACTTGATCTGATTATATCCGGAGTATCCGTCCATGAAGGAAAACATGGCATGCCCGGCCGTGTTATCAACTAGGAGGTCAATATTTGGGAGGGGATAGTCATCCTTCGGAGTAGCTTTATTGAGATGCAACGGATCGAGATTCCAGAATGGAAATGGGAAGGCATTACGATGGATTTCATCGTTGGATTGCCTCGATCCAAGAGACAACACGATTCGATATGGGTGATCGTGGACAGACTTACCAAGTCTGCTCACTTCCTGCCAATCAACACTCGATACTCAACTGAACGATTGGCGGAGATCTACATTCGGGAAATCGTTAGACTCCATGGAGTGCCGATTTCGATCATATCCGATCGTGACCCGAAGTTCACCTCTCACTTTTGGGAGCAGCTTCAGAAAGCCCTGGGGACGAGACTCAAGTTCAGTACAACATTCCATCCCCAAACAGATGGGCAATCAGAACGAACCATACAGACTCTTGAAGATATGCTAAGAGCCTGTATGCTGGAATGGAAAGGTGATTGGGATTCCCACCTAGCGTTGGCTGAATTTGCTTATAATAATAGCCACCACGCTAGCATTGGGAAGGCACCGTATGAAGCCTTGTATGGACGACCCTGTAGATCACCAATCCATTGGGGTGAAGTGGGTGAGCGAACCTTGGACTCGCCCATTGTCTTGCAGCATTATACTGAGCAAGTCTACATGATCAGAAAGAAGCTACTGACTGCTCAGAGTCGACAGAAGAGCTACGCCGATCAGCGGCGTAGGGAACTCACTTTTGCGGTTGGAGATAAGGTTTTTATCAAGGTCTCTCCAACCAAGAGTGTGTTTCGTTTTGGAAAGAAGGGGAAGCTCAGCCCCAGATTCGTTGGTCCCTTCGAAGTTTTGAGTCGAATCGGAGAGACTGCCTACCGAGTAGCATTGCCACCACAATACGCGCAAATACATGATGTATTTCACGTATCAATGCTTCGAAAATAAGTTCATGATCCTTCTCACGTCATTCAACATGAAGACATTGACATCCGAGAAGATATGACGGTAGAAGAAAGGCCAGTGGAGATCATGGACCGACGGGAGCAAGTGCTAAGAACGAAGGTCATTCCACTTGTTAAAGTGAGGTGGCAGCATCATGAAATCGATGATTGCACTTGGGAGCCTGAATCGGATATGCGGGATAAATATCCTGAACTCTTCACCTTGTACTCTTAGCTGAATTTCGCGGACGAAATTCCTTTAAGGGGGTAATGATGTAAGACCCGCAATTTTTCAGAAAATATCTGAATAAAATTCATGAGGCATTTACCGGTAAAAATAGCATTTCTTCTCAGAATGCGAAATGAATCAATTCCTGCGAGCCAGTTATACTTAGGATATTCGTCGAATCGCGAATATATGCTCAAACACTCTGGAAGCCATAACTTCCTACCTGAATGAAATCAAAGGATTCCTGCGAGCCAACTTTCTTAGTTACGTCAATACGAAGGGAATGGCGTACTCAGAAATTTTTGAAAAAAAATCGCCGAAAACCCGAAATTCTTGCGGGACCCACGGAAATATTGGTGGGACCCACAGAAATATTCCTCAGAAAATATCTGGTGGGACCCACAAAATATCCCATGGAAATATCTAGGTGGGCCCCACACCAAGGAACCTCTTGGAATTAAAAAGAAGCCAAGGGGGTAGAAGGGGCATGGAAAAACCCAAGAGAAGGTGGGCTTGGGCTATAAATAGCCCTCCCCACTCTCTCTCTTCTCATAAAAATCGACCCCCCCTCTCTCTCTTGCCTTCTCTCTCTCCTAAACCTCCCCTACCTAGCCTAGCCCACCTGAGCCCACATGACCTGGTCTGAGCCTGCCTGACTTAGCCTGAGCCTGCCTGACTTAGCCTGAGCCTGCCTGACCTGGTCCTAACCCACCTGACCTGGGTCTGAACCCACTTGTCCTGGTCCAAACCCAGTTGACTTGACTTGAACCTAGTTGGGTTTAAAGTCAAAGTCAAAGTCCTTTTTGGTCCAGATTTCGGTTTGGATTTCTGAACCCAGACTTAGCCTACTTGAGCTGAGTTCGAACCTGCTGAACCCAGTTGACTTGGATCAAACCCTGTTTTGTTCAAACCACTTAGGTTGAGTAGCTTGACCTACTCTACCTCTTTCTCAACTAAGTCAGCTTCATCTGACTTAGTCTGACCTCTCGAAGGAAGGCTCGAAGCCAAAGAAGCAACCCGGAGCCGTTTCTTCCACGATTTGAAGTAAGTTCGCTTCGTTGATCCATCTCTCTCAAGTATTTGATTGTTTGTATATAGAATATACTTTCTGAAGTAGTATCTTGCTTTAGTTCTTGATTGAGCCCTTTTTGGACACTTCGGTGTTCACCCGCTCGTCTCGTAACTATCGTCGGATATATCTATGTTCAAACACGCAGTATATGCGTTTTTAAAATGGTATCTCGCCCTAGTTCTTGGTTGAACCCTTCAGAACACTTCGGTGTTCACCCGCTCACCTCGTAACTATCGTTGGATACGGATCTAGGTGTATATCTGCTGATTCTGCCGACGCGTCTTATATCGCACAGGCTATGTAATTTACCTTTGCCGTCGCGTCGTATGATGCCAAGGCTCCGTGTTTTCTGCACTTCCGATTACTGCACTTCCGATTATGCATTTACTTACGCCGTCGCGTCGAACGATGCCAAGGCTCCTGCTTTCTGCAATGTATTTACTTACGCCGTCGCGTCGAATGATGCCAAGGCTTCTGCTTTGTTATATATGTAGAATATTTCGTTCAGTTACACACCCTGAACAATAGTATATGCATTTCTTTACGCCGCCGCTGTATAAAGCACAGGCTTCTGCTTATACTACATATATAGCGCATAAATGAGCGTTCAAATGGAGATCAAACTCCAAATCGCCAATGCGATTCCCTGACCGCTCCTCGTTCAAGATTCTGCTTGACGAATGAAGCCCCTATTGGAAAGGCTTCGCTTTTTGGCAAAATGCTCTTTACGTAAAGACTAAGTTAATTACGTATGGCCTGGCTATGGCCCAGGGTTCCTGCAACCTTGATGGATGCAAAGCACGCACAACGGTGCGCATCCATTTCCCGAATTAAGCGTGGCGATTTCCTACCAAAGAGGGGAGATGCCGCTGAAATGGATAAAAGAAACGCACGCTTTCTCCGTAAAAGAGAGGAAGTGCTGTTGAAATTTCTGAAGAAGCTAAGAATAGCTCAGAAAGAACGTAGCAGGATACTCTGACATATAGCAGAGTGCTACCCAGTTCATGGTTTGCCCTCTACAACGTAGAAGGGTTCGTCGCACCACTGCCGGTAGAGCAGGGGAGGTACTGACGAAATGGTCGGCAGAAGAGCTGCCGGAACCAATGGAACGGCATAATGATGTCCGTTGATGGAACGATGCCAGATCGGCTCGTATCCTTATGCCTGCAAGGGCACCTTGCTCGTAAGGGCTGCTGAGCCGGAGTAGAGGTTGCGCCTTGGCTAGGTTTGGACTCGTTGCGTAAAAATACGCCGAGTAGCCGATCTATTTAGATCGAGTCATATGCATGCTCATTGAGAACGGTTACACAACCAGACTCGTAAGGGTCGAAGAACCAGAGTGTGTTGTTTCCACCCAAAGAGGTGTGATGCTCGTGGTGGCCGAAGTGCCAAAGAGCGGTGTTCTGCATGCATATGAATAAGACTTAAGGTCGCACATACCCCGCGGTTGAAGATCGTGTTAGGGGTACCCCCTCAGTAATGACTGTGTTGGGGCAGACTGAATGCGGTCGGGTATATACTCCCGTAGTGCTAAAAGCACTGGCTGCCTAAATGGCATGCAGATTCTGTCCAAGTAATTGTAAGACTGACAGACCCCTTCAGGAATTATGCTCACTGTGGAATGATAGTGATGGTACAGCCTTGAGTGACATGTATTTTACTTTGGACCTGATAGAGTCCACGATGGCCTCAGTCACTCATGGGTTTTGGGGTCGTGGTTATTCTTAAGATCTAAGGATTGAACCCAACTACTGCAAGTAGAGGATGCATTCGAATATGGGCCTAGTAGGATTCTCCCAGTTGAAACACACTGCCCTACTATGGATAGGGTCAACAGGCCTCTAGGGTATCTAAAATACATAGAATAATCAACCCCCAGAACATCGCGTTGATGCCCGGACAATAGCTCTACCTGCGTACCAAAGGCGGGAGCGGTTAATTATCAAACAATGCATTAGTTCTAGGTACAGCGATGCTTTGAATGTATGAGTGGATGACGTGTTGAGTCAGTCCTGCATAACCTTTGTGAAGGTGTCATGTTCGGTATACTACTGGACCGACTGGGCAAAGACCCGTGTTGTATCCGCACGACTAAGCGAAGCTCGAGGAGTTGTCCTTAGATGCGTGGGATACGGATGTGCCAAGTATGAAGACTTGAGCTAGACATCACTTTGAGACCCGGAAGAGGTCATGGCTAAGTCATGGAGACTTAAGCGGCTATTCAAATCACAACCCTGAAAAGGCTTGCTCTAAGTCATGAGGACTCGAGCGGATGTTCAACTCATAGCCCTGAGGAGGCTCTTGCGATATACGCTAAGTCTTGGAGGCTTGAGCGTCGTTATTGCGCATTGCGACCCTGAGTGGTCATTATTGTACTTGAGTTGAATAAATGAATGACTGCATGCTTACCAGACCATCAGTGGTTCTGACCCCGTTTAATGGGGATTTCAGGTGTTGGACCTGCGTGATGATATGCGGAGCAAGGCGACATCGAGTTCCAGGGTTTCTCTAGACAGATTTTGTACTGCTTCCTTTTATTGAACCTATACTGCTTTTCTAAGCAGTAGTGTTGTAATAAACATGTGGTTTTCGATAAAATGGAACACTTTGGTGGTCAATGAGTTGCTTGGCCACATACCTGCAACGTGCTCGGAGCTTTCTAAAACCGATGACTCATTATCGTCTTATTCCGCTGCTAAAAGCTTTTCTAAATTCCGCTGCAAAGAAAAAAAAAAAGAAATTCATGAAAATTTTAACTTAGCTTTGTTTTGGAAATCCGGGGCGTTACAGAATTGGTATCAGAGCATGAGTCTGAGAAACCTGGTTCAAGATCCGTCATGGTCCCGATATCGCACTGTAAGTATATGTTTTTATACTTTTGTTCTGATCTGGGTGCATCTTTGTATAGATGGCAACTCATGACTCACGCGGATACTGCTATCGCTGCAAGGTCATGCACGATGAATGGATATGCCCGTATGAAGTCCAAGACTGCCAATACTGTGGCGAAGATGGGCATTCCGTCAACGAATGCCAAAGGAAATATACCGCCGATATGGGTCGGCGGGCTTCAAAGGGTCTCAGGGATGAGACTTCGCGTGTCAGTGGACCGCATCACTCTAGTGTTGGGAGCAACCATACCCCAACATCTTTTGATGAATTACCAAGGCTGAGGGATTTTGATTTGAACTTCCCTGCGGAGGTCTATCACTCGCCAAGCTACCATCCGGCATCACATATGCCGAGCTTAAATGGCAGGAACAAAAGAGGTGATTCTTTCTGTTCGCCAATCATTATTCCAGACTCCCAGAGTCTTGATCTTGCTGACTGGGAAAGTGGACTGGAGTCCCTCATATATCCCCAATATTCGCTTGCTAGTGCGGAAGTGTCGCCCAAGCCAAAGCTAGTAGTGCCTGCACCAAGGCCATGCGGCAATAGATGGACCTTTTGGAGTTCGTCGTCATCAAAGTAATCCAAGTCTTAAAGAGACTGGTGATGTTTTGGAGTCAGTAGACTCATGTATATAGTTTCTCAACGCCTAAAGTCTGTCAGTGCGGCATGACGTTTTGTTTAAGGCGGTGCTTGTGTAAATATGATGTATATTAAGTAAATAAAGCTTTTTACTTCCATATATACATTGAGAAACTAAAAACAAGTGCTTGTGTGTGCATAGATAAATGGCTCCTACGACAAGGAGAACCATACCAAGCGAGGAGTCCCATACGCAAGGATTCCTGTTGGAGACACTCAACAACCTGGTTACAACCATCCGTGAAACGAGGCCAGAACCAGTCGCACCACGAAACGAGCACCTGGGAGGAGTGACTTATGAGAAGTTCCTCAAGCTTGACCCGCCAGTTTTCATTGGCAGAGCCGATCCTGAGCTCGCGGAGAGTTGGATCGAAGAGACAGAACGTGCATTCTCAGTACTGGGAGTACCTGAGGAAAAGAAGACCAATTTTGGCACGTATCGGTTGAAAGACAATGCACGGAAGTGGTGGGATACCACTAAGTTTATCCAGTTCTCACAAGTCGAAGTCATTCCTTGGACTGACTTTCGGAGGACTTTTATGGATAACTACTTCCCGTTGCATTCCAGAAACAAGAAAAAGATGGAGTTTCTGGAGTTGGAACAGTGCGGTATGAGTCTAATGGACTATACCACCAAATTTCAGAATCTAGAGCGCTACTGCTCTCGATTGTTCGAAACAGACCAAGAAAGGGCCGACAAATATGTGAATGGTCTGCGCAAAGGGCTGCGATCTCGAGTGATAACAAGCATGCCTTCGACTTTTCAGGCTGCGGTAGCAGCAGCTTCAAAAATCCAAGAGGACTGGGCACGATCTAAAGTGATCGTAGCAAAGAAGCCCATAGTGAATGGTGGGAATCGTAAAAGGACGTTCTCAGGTGGCCAGGGTTCACGACAACCCTTTCAAAAGAAGAAGTTCCAAGGAGGGAACAACACTCAGCAAGTCGTGAGACCAAGACAGAACCCAACTCCGAATGGTCAGCAGTCCAACTTCAGCTGCCCAAGGTGTCGTATGAACCACCCTGGAAAGCCATGTCCTCGTGATATTGGTGGGTGCTTGTATTGTGGCAAGATGGGCCACTTTATAAGGGATTGCGCCAAGAAGGCTGCAGATGAACAGAGGAGTAATGCCGGATCTGCCGGACCCTCTCGACCAGCACCACAACGTTCTCAGTTTCAACGACCTCCACCTAGAGTAGAACAAAGGCCTGCTGCAGGTCGTGTATATGCTGTAACGACTGAACTAGTCGAAAATGGTGACCTGATTGAAGGCACCGTACCTGTTAATGGACATGCAGCTTACGTCTTGTTTGATTGTGGTGCTACTCATACGTTTATTTCCGACGATTTCACCGAACAACTCCACGCTTCAGTGCAACCGATTGATAAAATGATCGAAGTATATAACCCATTGGGTTCACGCACCAAATGTATCCGGTGTGTGAAAATTTTGGATATTGAGATAGCAGGGCAACACTTGCCTACTGACGCCATCCTGATCAATATGATATACAGTACGATGTCATTCTGGGAATGAATTGGTTGGCTCAGAATAATGCCAAGATTCTGTGCCGCGAGGGCAGAGTGATTCTATCTCGACCCGGATTGCCTAAGATGGAATACCGGTTATCCAAACCTGTTCCACAGAAAAGGCTCATATCAGCACTTAAGGTACAAAAATACCTTAGGAAGGGTTGTGTGGCCTTCCTGTTGAGTCTCTCGGTGGAAAAATCCAACGACCAACCCCTTGAGAGTTTGGAAGTGGTACGGGAGTTTCCCAATGTATTTCCTGAGGAATTACCAGGACTTTCGCCACTTCGTGAGGTTGAATTTGGAATTCAATCCTTACCTGGAACAGCGCCGATATCCAAAGCCCCGTATCGAATGGCGCCAGCTGAACTCAGTGAGTTGAAGTGTCAGTTGGAAGAACTGATGGAACAAGGGTTCATCCGACCGAGTGTGTCACCGTGGGGAGCCCCGGTGCTGTTTGTAAAGAAGAAGGATGGATCCCTTCGGTTATGCATCGATTATCGGATGCTTAACCAGGCAACTGTTAAAAATAAGTACCCGTTGCCTCGGATTGAGGACTTATTCGATCAGCTCAGAACAGCAAGGGTGTTCTCCAAGATCGACCTCAGGTCTGGGTACCATCAGCTCAGAGTTAAGGAAGAGGATATACCCAAGACTGTCTTCAGAACAAGATACGGCCATTATGAGTTCGTAGTAATGCCCTTCGGACTCACTAATGCGCCTGCTGCCTTTATGGATCTAATGAACCGGATATTCAGACCATATTTGGATAGCTTTGTCATCGTCTTTATTGATGACATTCTCGTATATTCTGAGAACAAGGAACAACACATGGAGCACTTGAAAATCGTCTTGAAAACCCTTCAAGATAACCAACTCTATGCTAAGTTTTCAAAATGTGAATTCTGGCTAGACAAAGTGATGTTCCTTGGTCATGTGATCTCGAAAGATGGAATCGCAGTAGATCCTGCGAAGGTGGAAGCTGTGATGGACTGGAAGCACCCAGAAAATATCACTGAGGTCCATAGCTTCCTTGAACTTGCCGGATATTATCGGAAGTTCATACAAGACTTCTCCCGAATCGCAGTACCGATGACGAAATTACTAAAAAAGGGAGTCAAGTTTGAATGGACTGACCAGTGTAAGGAGTGCTTTGAGGTTCTCAAATAGAGGCTTACCACTGCCCCTGTCCTTACCTTACCTTCTGGTCAGGGAGGCTTCGTTGCTTATACCGATGCCTCGGGAACAGGTCTGGGTTGTGTATTGATGCAGCACGGCAAGGTAATCGCCTATGCGTCACGACAATTGAGAGTCCATGAGAAAAACTATCCAACCCACGATCTTGAGCTTGCCGCGGTAGTGTTTGCGCTTAAAATCTGGCGACACTACCTGTATGGAGAGAAATTTGAGGTCATGTCGGACCATAAAAGCCTAAAATACCTCTTTTCTCAAAAAGAACTCAATATGCGGCAACGGCGATGGCTGGAATTCCTCAAAGACTATGAATTCACGCTTTCCTATCACCCTGGAAAGGCGAATGTTGTAGCAGATGCCCTTAGTCGCAAGACTGTTGGCACTCTGGCCAGCCTAACCGGACAATGGAAGTTGATGGAGGATTTCGTCAACTGGAAGCCATTTTTGGCTGATTCTTGCAAAATCCAAATGTCATGTTTGACGATCCACATTGAGTTCCTCGATCGCATCGTAGCCGAACAGTTCAAGGATCCCCAGTACTTGGAATTGAAAGCTCGTGCTGAAAAAGATGATACTTTCTTCCATTTGAAAGAAGATGGAGGAATATGGATGGAAGAAAGGATTTGGGTTCCAAATAACCCTGAGCTAAGACAGGAAGTACTCCAAGAGGCTCATAATAGCAAGTACACCATTCACCCTGGAGGTACAAAGATGTTCCGAGATTTGCAGAGGAAGTACTGGTGGAGGGGTATGAAACGTGATGTGGCTACGTTTGTCTCGAAGTGTTTGATCTGCAAGCAAGTTAAGATTGAACATCAGCGCCCTGGTGGAAAGATGCAACGTATCGAGATTCCAGAATGGAAATGGGAAGGCATTACAATGGATTTCATCGTTGGATTGCCTCGATCCAAGAGACAACACGATTCGATATGGGTGATCGTGGACAGACTTACCAAGTCTGCTCACTTCCTGCCAATCAACACTCGATACTCAACTGAACGATTGGCGGAGATCTACATTCGGGAAATCGTTAGACTCCATGGAGTGCTGATTTCGATCATATCCGATCGTGACCCGAAGTTCACCTCTCACTTTTGGGAGCAGCTTCAGAAAGCCCTGGGGACGAGACTCAAGTTCAGTACAGCATTCCATCCCCAAACAGATGGGCAATCAGAACGAACCATACAGACTCTTAAAGATATGCTAAGAGCCTGTATGCTGGAATGGAAAGGTGATTGGGATTCCCACCTAGCGTTGGCTGAATTTGCTTATAATAATAGCCACCACGCTAGCATTGGGATGGCACCGTATGAAGCCTTGTATGGACGACCCTGTAGATCACCAATCCATTGGGGTGAAGTAGGTGAGCGAACCTTGGACTCGCCCATTGTGTTGCAGCATTACACTGAGCAAGTCCACATGATCAGAAAGAAGCTACTGACTGCTCAGAGTCGACAGAAGAGCTACGCCGATCAGCGGCGTAGGGAACTCACTTTTGCGGTTGGAGATAAGGTTTTTATCAAGGTCTCTCCAACCAAGAGTGTGTTTCGTTTTGGAAAGAAGGGGAAGCTCAGCCCCAGATTCGTTGGTCCCTTCGAAGTTTTGAGTCGAATCGGAGAGACTGCCTACCGAGTAGCATTGCCACCACAATACGCGCAAATACATGATGTATTTCACGTATCAATGTTTCAAAAATAAGTTCATGATCCTTCTCACGTCATTCAACATGAAGACATTGACATCCGAGAAGATATGACGGTAGAAGAAAGGCCAGTGGAGATCATGGACCGACGGGAGCAAGTGCTAAGAACGAAGGTCATTCCACTTGTTAAAGTTAGGTGGCAGCATCATGGAATCGATGATTGCACTTGGGAGCCTGAATCGGATATGCGGGATAAATATCTTGAACTCTTCAGCTTATACTCTTAGCTGAATTTCGCGGACGAAATTCCTTTAAGGGGGTAATGATGTAAGACCCACAATTTTTCAGAAAATATCTGAATAAAATTCATGAGGCATTTACTGGTAAAAATAGCATTTCTTCTCAGAATGCGAAACGAATCAATTCCTGCAAGCCAGTTATACTTAGGATATTCGTCGAATCGCGAATATATGCTCAAACACTCTGGAAGCCATAACTTCCTACCTAAATGAAATCAAAGGATTCCTGCGAGCCAACTTTCTTAGTTACGTCAATACGAAGGGAATGGCGTACTTAGAATTTTTCGAAAAAAAATCGCCGAAAACCCGAAATTCTTGCGGGACCCACGGAAATATTGGTGGGACCCACAGAAATATTCCTCAGAAAATATCTGGTGGGACCCACAAAATATCCCATGGAAATATCTAGGTGGGCCCCACACCAAGGAACCTCTTGGAATTAAAAAGAAGCCAAGGGGGTAGAAGGGGCATGGAAAAACCCAAGAGGAGGTGGGCTTGGGCTATAAATAGCCCTCCCCACTCTCTCTCTTCTCATAAAAATCGACCCCCCCTCTCTCTCTTGCCTTCTCTCTCTCCTAAACCTCCCCTACCTAGCCTAGCCCACCTGACCTGGTCTGAGCCTGCCTGACTTAGCCTGAGCCTACCTGACCTGGTCCTAACCCACCTGACCTGGGCCTAAACCCACTTGACCTGGTCCAAACCCAGTTGACTTGACTTGAACCTAGTTGGGTTTAAACTCAAAGTCAAAGTCTTTTTTGGTCTAGATTTCGGTTTGGATTTCTGAACCCAGACTTAGCCTACTTGAGCTGAGTTCGAACCTGCTGAACCCAGTTGACTTGGATCAAACCCTGTTTGGTTCAAACCACTTAGGTTGAGTAGCTTGACCTACTCTACCTCTTTCTCAACTAAGTCAGCTTCATCTGACTTAGTCTGACCTCTCGAAGGAAGGCTCGAAGCCAAAGAAGCAACCCGGAGCCGTTTCTTCCACGATTTGAAGTAAGTTCGCTTCGTTGATCCATCTCTCTCAAGTATTTGATTGTTTGTATATAGAATATACTTTCTGAAGTAGTATCTTGCTTTAGTTCTTGATTGAGCCCTTTTTGGACACTTCGGTGTTCACCCGCTCGTCTCGTAACTATCGTCGGATATATCTATGTTCAAACACGCAGTATATGCGTTTTTAAAATGGTATCTCGCCCTAGTTCTTGGTTGAACCCTTCAGAACACTTCGGTGTTCACCCGCTCACCTCGTAACTATCGTTGGATAGGGATCTAGGTGTATATCTGCTGATTCTGCCGACGCGTCTTATATCGCACAGGCTATGTAATTTACCTTTGCCGTCGCGTCGTATGATGCCAAGGCTCCCTGTTTTCTGCACTTTCGATTACTGCACTTCCGATTATGCATTTACTTACGCCGTCGCGTCGAACGATGCCAAGGCTCCTGCTTTCTGCAATGTATTTACTTACGCCGTCGCGTCGAACGATGCCAAGGCTTCTGCTTTGTTATATATGTAGAATATTTCATTCAGTTACACACCCTGAACAATAGTATATGCATTTCTTTACGCCGCCGCTGTATAAAGCACAGGCTTCTGCTTATACTACATATATAGCGCATAAATGAGCGTTCAAATGGAGATCAAACTCCAAATCGCCAATGCGATTCCCTGACCGCTCCTCGTTCAAGATTCTGCTTGACGAATGAAGCCCTATTGGAAAGGCTTCGCTTTATGGCAAAATGCTCTTTACGTAAAGACTAAGTTAATTACGTATGGCCTGGCTATGGCCCAGGGTTCCTGCAACCTTGATGGATGCAAAGCACGCACAACGGTGCGCATCCATTTCCCAAATTAAGCGTGGCGATTTCCTACCAAAGAGGGGAGATGCCGCTGAAATGGATAAAAGAAACGCACGCTTTTTCCGTAAAAGAGAGGAAGTGCTGCTGAAATTTCTGAAGAAGCTAAGAATAGCTCAGAAAGAACGTAGCAGGATACTCTGACATATAGCAGAGTGCTACCCAGTTCATGGTTTGCCCTCTACAACGTAGAAGGGTTCGTCGCACCACTGTCGGTAGAGCAGGGGAGGTGCTGACGAAATGGTCGGCAGAAGAGCTGCCGGAACCAATGGAACGGCATAATGATGTCCGTTGATGGAACGATGCCAGATCGGCTCGTATCCTTGTGCCTGCAAGGGCACCTTGCTCGTAAGGGCCGCTGAGCCAGAGTAGAGGTTGCACCTTGGCTAGGTTTGGACTCGTTGCGTAAAATTACGCCGAGTAGCCGATCTATTTAGATCGAGTCATATGCATGCTCATTGAGAACGGTTACACAACCAGACTCGTAAGGGCCGAAGAGCCAGAGTGTGTTGTTTCCACCCAAAGAGGTGTGATGCTCGTGGTGGCTGAAGTGCCAAAGAGCGGTGTTCTGCATGCATATGAATAAGACTTAAGGTCGCACATACCCCGCGGTTGAAGATCGTGTTAGGGGTACCCCCTCAGTAATGACTGTGTTGGGGCAGACTGAATGGGGTCGGGTACATACTCCCGTAGTGCTAAAAGCACTGGCTGCCTAAATGGCATGCAGATTCTGTCCAAGTAATTATAAGACTGGCAGACCCCTTCAGGAATTATGCTCACTGTGGAATGACAGTGATGGTACAGCCTTGAGTGACATGTATTTTACTTTGGACCTGATAGAGTCCACGATGGCCTCAGTCACTCATGGGTTTTGGGGTCGTGGTTATCCTTAAGATCTAAGGATTGAACCCAACTACTGCAAGTATAGGATGCATCCGAATATGGGCCTAGTAGGATTCTCCCAGTTGAAACACACTGCCCTACTATGGATAGGGTCAACAGGCCTCTGGGGTATCTAAAATACATAGAATAATCAACCCCCAGAACGTCGCGTTGATTCCCGGACAATAGCTCTACCTGCGCACCAAAGGCGGGAGCGGTTAATTATCAAACAATGCATTAGTTCTAGGTACAGCGATGCTTTGAATGTATGAGTGGATGACGTGTTGAGTCAGTCCTGCATAACCTTTGTGAAGGTGTCATGTTCGGTATACTACTGGACCGACTGGGCAAAGACCCGTGTTGTATCCGCACGACTAAGCGAAGCTCGAGGAGTTGTCCTTAGATGCGTGGGATACGGACGTGCCAACTATGAAGACTTGAGCTAGACATCACTTTGAGACCCGGAAGAGGTCATGGCTAAGTCATGGAGACTTAAGCGGCTATTCAAATCACAGCCCTGAAAAGGCTTGCTCTAAGTCATGAGGACTCGAGCGGATGTTCAACTCATAGTCCTGAGGAGGCTCTTGCGATATACGCTAAGTCTTGGAGGCTTGAACGTCGTTATTGCGCATTGCGACCCTGAGTGGTCATTATTGTACTTGAGTTGAATGAATGAATGACTGCATGCTTACTAGACCATCAGTGGTTCTGACCCCGTTTAATGGGGATTTCAGGTGTTGGACCTGCGTGATGATATACGGAGCAAGGCGGCATCGAGTTCCAGGGTTTCTCTAGACAGATTTTGTACTGCTTTCTTTTATTGAACCTATACTGCTTTTCTAAGCAGTAGTGTTGTAATAAACATGTGGTTTTCGATAAAATGGAACACTTTGGTGGTCAATGAGTTGCTTGGCCACATACCTGCAACGTGCTCGGAGCTTTCTAAAACCGACGACTCATTATCGTCTTATTCCGCTGCTAAAAGCTTTTCTAAATTCCGCTGCAAAGAAAAAAAAAAAGAAATTCATGAAAATTTTAACTTAGCTTTGTTTTGGAAATCCGGGGCGTTACACTGATGTTGCTCCTAACTTTAGCATTTCAAGGCTTTCACTGAGAACAATTTCTTCACTTTCTCTAATGCTAGGGATATCAGCAGTATAAGTTGGCCTAGGGATCATAGGCTGAGGTAGCCTCTCTTCAGGATCTTCCCCCAAAACAGTAGTTATCATGCCACCTTTAGACCACTTGATGCACTGATGCAGAGTGGATGGCACAGCGTTGGCATTATGAATCCATGTTCTTCCCAGTAGAAGATTATACGTTGGCGGCATATTAACGACATGGAAAAGCACTGTATGAACAGAGTAGTTGATAAATATTTCCAAGAAGATCTTTCCCTTTGCTGTCTGTCCATGATTATCAAACCCATAAATGGTGATCGGATCCGGTGTATACTCTTCTTCTTTTATACCCAGAGCCTTGGCAGTCATCTCAGGACAAATGTTGAGGCTACTGCCTCCATCTACAAGCACGTGGGGTACAGTCATTCCCCGGGTTCGCACCACAATGTACAAGGCATTGTTATGAAATGCGTGAGGTTTTGGCAAATCCTCATCTAAGAAGGTTATGGGAGCATTGGTCATGGCTTGATTAACGATCTGAGCCATGTCTTCAGGTGTGGTGTCTGGCTTGACCTTGATCTTTCGCAGTAAATCGTCCAGGACTTGCTGATGCTTAGGAGAGGCACGTGCCAACTCAAGAATAGGGATATTAGAGAGGGCAGTGATTGGTCTTTGTACCGTGTCGACCTTTTCTTCTGGTTTTCTTCCTTTTTCCGAAGTAGATTTGACAAGGCTCTTGGGTAACCAGAGCATTCTTTTGGCTACCTCTGGAGATACTCCAGCGGGTTCTCTCCAAACTTTCAGCTTATTGAATGCTGAAACGAGGTCCATCTTTTGAGAACCGGACTGGGCCTTATACAACACTAATACCTGATGCTGCACATTGATATCACTGCTAGGGCATGGTCGGATATGATCTTGTGGCTGAAAGGGATGATCAGATATCATTGTTGTTGAGTGCTGCAAGAAAGGCTGTTTTAGAATCTCCATTTTCTCATCTTCAGCCCCTTCTACTAACAGATTTTTGTCAATATAATCTTGTATAATGTTTTTTAGAACGAAACAGTTCTCGGTATCATGTCCCACAGTTCGGTGGAACTTGCAGAATCTGTCCTTCATTTTTTCCATAACCACTGGCGGGTCAGCTACCCTTGGAAGCTTAATCATATCACTGCCGAGCATATATTCTAATACTGTCTCGAGGGACTGGTCTAGAGGAGTAAACTTGCGGTTATAACTCCATCCTTCCCGTTTCGGCTTTTCTTGTGGTCTTGATCTTTGTTCGAGGGTCTGCTGTAGCTGCTTATCATATTGAATAATCGACTTGCCTTTCTGATCACTTTTGTTGGGATTTGACCCTCCTGAAGCATAACTATGATTTTTTCCATTTCCTTTGTTCTGATTCTTGTTGTTACTGGCAGAGTAGGTAAAATGGGCTTTCTTCTTTGATTCTTGTTGACTGTTATTCTTTGTAAACATAAAACCTTCATAAGACCCGTTCTCCATACTCAACTCGAGCCATTCGGCTCGTTCTGTTAGTTCTATGAAGCTCTTCGATGGAGATGTAGAAATTAGTCCCCTCAGGGGTTGCGAGAAGTTGCTCAGGATCAAAGATAGTGCGTGTCTTTCTGCTATTGGCTCGCACATCTTATTGCAAGCGGATCTCCATCTATGAATGAAATCCCTGGCCTTCTCGTTTTCCTTTTGCCTCAGACTGCTGAGATGACTGAGAGTCGGGAGTGCTTCAGCATTGAATAGAAAGCGCTCAATAAATAAATTGACCACTTTGTCGAATTCTTTCAGTTCTATCGGATTAATGTGCTCTGAGTACCACTTTGCTGCGACACCTTCCAAACTGCGAGGGAAGCAGAGAAATAAGGCACGATTGTTCCTCTTGAACCTGGAACATTCTGCGAAGAATAGGGCGAGATGCGCTTTTGGATCGCCTGAACCATCAAACTTGATAAATTTCTTGGGGAGATTATCAAGATCATCATCCCCATCCAGTCCATCATAGAAGTCTTCGCTGGTGAAGACTTTCTTGCCCTTGTCGCGGGCTTGCAGATCCTTAACCATCTTCATCACATCTTTCAGTTGTGACTGCGTAGGGTCGTCAACAGACTGATTCTTGGATTTGTAGGCCGACCCCTGCCCCTGAGTCGACCTTCTGAATTCATACTTATTTTCACATTCCTTGTCAGCATCGTCAGCTGATTCTGACTCATCAGATATTTCCTCGTGACGACTCTGTTTTTTGCTGATCTTCACATTCTTGACGGCCTTACCCTTATCTTTCTGTTTGGTCTGAATTTGCTCAGTACTGGCCTCAGCTTGCTCTGCCAGCATCTTGGTCATCATTTTTTTGAACATGACGTACATTTGGGGATCGATGCCATCATCCTCCTACTGACCCTGACTCTGAATTGATCGAGGTGAGTCCATCTCTTCTTCTGAAGCTACTGAGTACGCGACGCCTTCAACTGATGCGACTTTCTTTCTGGATCTTGTATCAACCATCGGGTATCGCAAATGTTCTCTTGGATATTGCTGATGCTCTCTGCAGGGCAGAACTGATGGTTAGGCTTCTGAAGGAAATTTGGTTTGGAGGAAAATATTTATTGAGAATTTTGGTAGACAATTGAAATAATATCCCATTACTAGGGATTGAGTCGTCGCTGGGATTACGACAATTGTGTTGCTATTCTTTGCAGGATAAACAACTGAAAATATGCCTTGTTACCTAGGCGAGGTCCTCAAACCAATGTAAAATAAAGGAATTTTTGTTGAGAGGAAAAACATGATTTTATAAATAATACACTTGACAGAGGGGAGGGGGACAGACAATTTTCCACCACTTCAGATAATCAGAAGATACACGAGGACCAGGAAAAATAGTAAGACTGACAAAGGAATCCCAGCCATGTCTGGCAGAATGGTATGCTCCGGACCACTGATCTGATGCGAGATCGAATTCTGGCAGAACCCCGGCTAGTGGACGAATCTCTACGCACTTCTGCCTTTGAGAGAACTGCCTGACACACCGTTCTGGATGATAGTATGCGCAGAAGAATGGGCCAAGTAGCTTGAATCGCTTGCCATAAGCATAAGTGTATCTGGGAGGTGATTCCTGACGATCAAAGTAGTCCCATACGACTTCTTCTTCCTGAAGGTTGTTGATCAAGAACCGGTATCGCGCAACTGGAAGAAGCTTTTCACCATTGTATCTGAAGGAACTGGCTCGGACTGGCACATGTCGGAGGAACCAAGACTGCAAGGCATAGGTGCACCCTTCGACTAGGATCGACTCTCCGAGTGCGAAACGAGTCAACCCTTGGTATAGAAAAGCGAGTGTGGCCATGGCTATTGAGAGGCGGCTGGTCTGTCGACTTCCCCATCTCCTTAGAAGCTGAACTATTCTGATATCCATGTAATTTCGTCCATCGGGAAAGAAAGCTAATCCCACCGTGCACAGAACCATCGCGTGTTGAATTCTCTCTCGAGTTGTTCTGGACAACGAGCTGACTTCCACTAATGTCCCATACTGTCTGTAGATTTCGAGCAGATCCACATATTTGTTTCCATCTTCTTCAATCAGAGGCCAAGACTTGCGTCTTGTCATGCAAGCTAAAGCGTCTCGGGGATCTAGACCCTTGACATTGATCAAAAACTGTTTCTCTAATGGATCCCCAGGCTGACCGGCTGGCTCGGGCAATCCCATAATCTCTGAAGATTCATCTATCAGTACTGTCATCTCGCCCCACGGAAACCAGAAGGTAGAAGTGCTCGGATTCCACCACTCTGCTAGTGCATGGATCAAGTTGTTGTTGACTGTCTGCTTTCCCACTGCGGACGCCAGTTCCAATCCACACTCGTCCAGATGGTCCAGAAACATACGAGAGAAGTTCTTGAACCATGAATAATACCACCGGGGAAAGAAGGATCCGGTGCTGAGGACTCGATGTTTGGGAAGACTTTGTCGCACCTCGTAGGAGATGTGACCCTCAGGGAAGACTGAATCAAGCTGACTGGATGCCATCGGACTGGAAGACATAGAAATTGGAATAAGACTTGAAAAAATACAGGAAATTTGAGGAAAATGCAGGCAAGATAAAAATAAAGTAGAAAATTCGAGATCCAGAAGACAGGAAAGATGGAAAATCACCTGGAGTTTTGAAGAAAATAGAGGAATTTCATGAAAATCGTCCAGGGTTTTAATATTTCATAAAATGGAGTATTTGAAAATCGTCCAAGGTTTAGAACATGGACAGTACATGGACATGGATTGGGGAATTTTGAAAAATCGTCCAGTATTTTTAGAAAATTGAGAAAATATGGAAAATAAAAGGAAATGACTATAACATATTCAATCACATTCTGCACAAACAAGTATGCACATACAACATTCCCTAAAAGCTGACTCTAGATGCACAAATTTTGAAATAGCTGTAGGACCTTAATCCTAACTCTAAGGTTCAGATCAACTGTATCTAATCCAGTTATGCCTATATACTCAAGTCAAGGCTCGATGTACGTGCCATAAAATCAATTTCTCCGGTTCTAGGTTCAAGTTTTCCAACATCCTTGAGCACCTGCCGATATACGTTGGACTATGGCCCTTGGTACGTGGCAGGGGGGTTTTCACCCAAATAAGTGGCCCAGTTGTGAGGCTCTGTCCCGAACTATGGTTCTGGAAGAGAGCCCAGCAACGTGAAGACCGGGACAATATAGGTGGGGTGATTTTTGAAAAACATGAGCACATGCAATCAAATAGAAGGCTCTAAGTCCTAAAGAGATAGAATTTTGAAATATTTGAAGAAGCAAACATTGTTTTATACAATTCCTAAATTGAGGAGTGTTGTATTAGACCTAAGTCTATGTGAGCATGAATAATTCTCCTCAATATGGTCCTACCAAACCATACCTAGTCTATATGCATTCCATGTCAGCTGGGTTCAAGTCTAGGCTCCTAGGTTCACATGATAGCATAAATTAAAAGCTGACATTCCATGGAAATCGATTTTGACAATTTGAACTAAGTAGAGCATTAGATTGATCAGGCGAAGACAGGTTCCATCACGGTCGCCAAACCTGTTATCATCGCAAAATTTTTAACTTTTGCAAATCAAACTGACCTTTGAAAAAGTTTTTGAAAATAACTCACCTCCATTTTTAAAATGCGGGAAAATTCCGTAGAATGGGACTCGCCTGTCGGTACGAGGTTCAACCGTTCCTGCCACCTTTAACAGGGGTAATTGAACCAAGGATCAATCTTATGCTCTACTCTATTCAACTTGTCCAAATCATATTCTAATTTCTAAATGCACATAGAATCAGGCATGTGCTATGAATTTTCAAAAAATGCACATTTTGAAAACATGATGTTTTCTTTGAATGATTGAAATAGTTAGAAAATGTAAACCTTGGAAATGATATCACATGGAAAATCATGAATTAGGACTTGAAAAATATTTCTGAGAAAAGTAAAAATCGATTTCTGGGGAAATCTTGAGATTTTATGAAAATCAATTCTGAGAGAACTTGGTTTCTCTGAATTCCAACTTTGAACTTGAAAATATAACTTGAAATTTCAAATTTTGAACTTGAGAAACACTTGAAACATACTTTGAGATTTTCATATTCTGAGAAAATCGATTTCTCCATATGACTTAGAAAATTTTGAGAAAACTGATTTCTCTGAATTGAAATTTGAATTGGAATTGGAAAATGCGTGAAATGACTGAATATGGATTTGAGAAATACTTTTTGTATTTTTGAGAAATGCAGTGCATTTTGAAGTTAGCCTAAGAGTGTAGGCTGAATGTGGCTAATGTGAAGATCATAAATCTAAGTATCATTCATATTCTGACTATGGCCATAAATACAAATTCCACCAAGTTTATAAACTTCATAGAAGCTAGTGCATATGCCATTCGTGTAGACCATAGTGAATTCATAAAAATATGCATGAATCATCATCCATCACACATTAACATTATAAAAATAAACTATATGCAATGGAACCTAAGCTAAGCAGGAAATGTAAATTCTTATTCCAAAGTTTAATTACAAATTACATCACTATTGAAATTTAAATACATGAAAAATAAAGTCTTCAATGTACCTGCAAAACTAGAAAACTTGTTAATGAATATATGTTGGCTTTTCTAGATTTATCCAGTAATATCTAGAAATTACTGGATTTTGCTAGATATAAGCCTTTTCCTTGATTCCCTTAAATCAAAAGTGATAAAGTATGAAATAAAATGGAATAAATAAGGAAGATAAGATATGAAATTTCGAAATTGGGGTCCAAATGACCAAAATACCCCTAATAACAAGACTATGGCCTTAAAATTAGGGTTTTTAGAAAGATATTTTGATAAAATGCAAGTTTTGGAATTTGAATGGAATAAACTCAAACCAAATATACTATGACATGATTAAAAATATGAAATTAGGGTTAGGGATTTCGAAATTTAGGTCAAATGGCCAAATTGCCCCCGATAGCAAGACTATGGCCTTGAAATCAGGGTTTTTAGAAATAGATTTTGGTAAAAACTTAGGTTTTATGCACTAAATGAAATCAAATGAGCATCAAATTAAACCTAAAGCATCCTAATATGATTATGAACATGATTAAACCCTAAAAATATATGCTCATGCACGAAAATCCAATAATATCACAAAAACTGTGATTTTAGCAGTGTTTTGAATCTTTCAGGAACCCGGTTTTGCAATTTGCTTAATTCAGCCATCAAATGGATTCCAAAATCCATAAAAATTGGTACCTGCACTTTTTATAACCCTAATGTCTAATTGGAATTATAAAAATAATTTTTTGACATTAAATTAATCCGAAAATTGCATTAAACCCTAAAATATGCTATTTTTGACCTAATTCACCAACCAGTCTCAGTCCAAGACCTGAACTAGGGGTCAAATCTCCATGGAAATTTATGAAATTTTACAGAGACTAACTAATAAAAAAAATAGAGATTTCCCAATTTACAGATCGGAAAAATCATCTTCGGTTAGGGAGAAACTTTTCCGGCAATCTGAGCTAAAACATATCACTTTTAACAGGGATTAAAACGGTTACTTTAGATTGAAAATACAGAAATAAATAGCAATCCTAAACAAAAATCTCTGAACTTTTAGTGGTGAACAGTAGACATAAAAATAACAATACTCACTTTTTACAGATCTAAAATCGGATCTGTGGTTTAGGATTTATGAATAACACAAGTCTGATTAGGGTTTTGGTAAACCCTAACGATCTTTAACTTTAAAAACAGATTCTCTAAAAGGGGAAAAATACTACAAAGTTGTCAAAAAATCTGAAAAATTCACATAAGAAATATCTACTCAATGTGAATCCATAGCACTTTACAGATCTAAAATCGGATATAAGATGAGAGAAATATCATAACAGCAAGTTACCTTCTTGATTTTAACCACGATTTTAAAGCTTTAAAAACCCGATTTGATGTCTGATTTTTTTGACAGGGTTCCCGAGATCCAAAACCTCTGATTTTTCTACAGTAACTCAATAACTCATGCATGCATCACATATAAAAAAATCAGAAATAAAAAATTAGAACTTCCATCCGAAATAACATCATCTTTTCTGTTCTAAACCTAAAACCTACAGAAATTTAAAAAACTTGGAAAACCATGCATTAACTAATGTAAATCAATAAAATAAACCATAAAACAGTAAATAAAAATTATTTTTATGCTGTAGAACATAAAACAAACATGAATAAACCATGAAAATAAAATAAAAACAGGGAATCAATGGCTGAAATTTGATATCACCTTTAAAACATAGATTTAACCCATTAAAAAGGGTAAATCATATATTTTATTGGTTAATAATGTAAGGAATCATATTAAAATCAATTCTAATGGATTAAAATCCCTGTAAATCATCCAAAACAGGGTTAGATCACCTTCTTGGATCGTTCTTGCTGATTCTTGATGGTTCTTGAGGTGAAACCATGGTTGATCTTCCATAAGGAGGGGTGTCTGTTATCATCGCAAAATTGTTCCCCTCCCTTGCGAGAGAGAAACGAATTTCGCGAGTCAAACTCGACCAAAGTTTTGAAAATGATTTTTGAAAATTTACTCGCCTCCGTTTTGAAAATTTGCGGGAAAATTCTATGGAATGGGATCCGCCTGTCGGTACGAGGTTCAACCGTTCCTGGCGCCTTTACCAGGGGTAATTGAACCAAGGACCAATTATGTGTTTTAACTCGACTCAAATATCTAAATTATGCTCTATTTTTCCTAGAATGCACAAAGAATGAGGCTTGTGCTATGGAATTTTAAAAAAATGCAAGTTTGAGAAAATATGATGTTTGCTTTAGAAAATTGAAATACATTTGGAAAATGATTGGAAAAGTGCTTGAAATTGGAGTTTTTGGGAAAATCATTGAATTTCATGGGAAATCAGAAATTTGCATTGAAAAGTGATTTCTCAAGAAAACTTAAAAATCTGAGAAAATTGGTTTTGAGATTGGAAACTTGGAATTGCTTTTATGAGAAAATGGATTTGAGAATCTTGAGAAAGTCTAAGAAATTTATTGGAAAATGACTTTTGAAATGGAAAATGAATTCTCAAGAAAACTGGAAAATATGAGAAAATGAATTTCTGAAAACTTGGGATTTTGAAATTTGAGAATTCGAAAACATAGGAAAATCTTGATTTGAACTTGGGAAATGCTTTGAAATGTCATTTGAAAACTTAGGATTTTGAGAAAATCAGATCCTGACAAAGACTTGGAAATTCTTGAGAAAATTGAATTTTCTGAAATTGAAATTGGAAAATGAGTTTGAAAATAATGCAATTTGAATGATATGAATGAATAAATATGAATTTGAAAAGGGAATTTCATTGAGGAATTGGGAAATCCTTTTGAAACTTTGAGAAATGCAGTGCATTTTTGAAGTTAGCCTAAGAGTGTAGGCTGAATGTGGCTGATATAAAGATCATAAATCTTGGTTTTCTCCGTATTCTGACTATGGCCATAAATACGAATCCCACCGAGTTTATAAACTCCATAAGAGCTTGTGCACGTGCCATTCGTGTAAACCATAGTGAATTTGAAATAATGTGCATGAATCATACATCACATATTGAAATTTGCATAAATTAAACTATATGCAATGCAACCCTATTCTAAGCAGAAAAGTAACTCTTATTCCAAATTATTACATTTGAGGTTACATTGAATTGAAATAAAAAATAAAAAATAAAAGCTAAGTCTTCTTCTTGAATGTTCCTGCAAAACTGGAAAATAAAATTAGCACAAAAATGTAGGTTTTTCTGAATTTATCCGAAAATATGGAAAATTATCGGATATTATTCAGATATAAACCCAGAATCATACCCCCTTTGACATAAACATGATAAATAATGAATAAATTTCGAAAATAAACTTGAAAATTCGAAATTGGGGTCAAAATGACCAAAATGCCCCTGATAACCTTGAAATCAGGGTTTTCTGAAAGAATTTTTGTAGATTTTGGAATTTTGAAAATCAAATAAAATAAATCAAACATAATATGATAAAATATGATGATATGCATGAAATTTTGGAGAATTATAAATTGAAATCTCGAAATTTAGGTCAAAATGACCAAAATACCCCTGATAACAAGACTATGGCCTTAAAACCAGGGTTTTCTGAAATAAATTTTGCAAAATTGAAAAATATGAAATGCAAATGACATTGAAATTAACCCTAATATGATTCTACATGCTCATGTACATGATAAAAACCCTAAAATGGCGAAAATATCATAAAATATCAAATTTAACTTGATTTTCGCCTGGTTTTCGCTTCTGAATTTAAAGATAAACTAACACATGGAGCAAATGAACTTGGAATTAAATCAAATTTGGCATGGACACCTAAAATAACCCTAGAAACATAATGGAGCTCGAAAATCTATTTTTTTGTATTTTTAAATATGGAAATTCAAATAAAAACCCTAAATTTTGTGATTTTTGCCTAAAATGTTGATTCTAAAGGCAATTTAGGATATCAAACTTCCATAAAAATTTCCCAAATTTTATGGGGTGATATAGGACAGTAAGGCAAGGATTTTTGACTTTTACACTTTCTGGTTTTGACCTATGGTCGGAGCTGTGCCACTCTGGCAAGTCGGATCGGAATCCGGCGACTCTAAGATTTAGGGGAAACAGACAGGTTTCGGTAGAAAATGTGGTAAAAATAGAAGCAAGATGGGAAAATGGCTGAAATTGTGGGAAAATGTCCATGACAAACATAGAAAGATTTTATCTTTTGACACCATTGGGATTCGGGTTATGGTTTGGAAAAGGCCATACTGTTATCAGAGACCTAAATCTCTGAGATTTCTGGATATTGGAATCTGTAACACAGAAATAGAAAATCCGGTAAAAATAATGAAACAAATTCAAAAATTTCCAAATTTTGGGAAATGACAGGAAATTATGTTAGGAACAACTTTCATGTTGAACGTTTTTGCATACGGGCTACGGATTGAGAGTACTTGATGCATTAGGGTCTGTCTATACCCTGACAAAAGAAAATTGAGATTTTCCCAGGGGTCTGGGAAATCCGATTTTTACAGAGAGTAAAACAAACTGGAAAAACTTCAAAATTTCCAGATCATCAGTAGATTTGATTACAAATTCACTGTGATTTTTTGAGGATGATCCGAATCTTCCACAATGGTGGTGTCGGAGGTTCTTGTCTGCTAAAGCAGAAATTAGAAGTTCTGGAAATGGGAAATCCCAGTTTGGGACTTGATTTGTTTGAGAGGGTTCCGAAACCCAAATTAAACCAAATTTTCGGCAGGAAAACAATAATAAACATGTGAAACCATCATAAAATTTCTAGGATTTTTGAAAGAAAATTCATGCATGAAATATTGACTGAACTATGCGTATGAGTCTAAAACCTATGAACTAAGTATCAACTATTAATAGAATTAAACTAAACAACTATTAAACTAAGAAATAAAACTAAATGCAACATTAAATGTGAAAAAAAGAAACATCAACTCTACATGATGATGGTAAAACATAAAAATAAAAATAAAAAAATAAAAAAAATAAATATTAGGGAGGCATGAAGCACTTCATTGATTTTGGCTATTTGAAAGGGGAGACTTAACCCATCGAATTGGATTAATCACCTCGTTCATATAGCCTACACATATGAAACAAAAACATATCCTATTTTCTATGATTTAAACTTAGAAAAGTATGATCTCAAATCTGAGTTTTGAATGAACTTTATGCTAAATCCCTCATCTCAATAGGCAACGATCAAACCTACTCATCATGCATTGATAAAAATTATGTAGAGTGTAAGAAAAAAAAATAGGTTGTTACCTTGGATCGGTTGAAGCAAAGGCTAGAGGGAGTTTCCTTGGTGTTTGCTGGGATTGACCGAAGGGGAAAGAGCCTGGGAAGGTCTGTATACACCGGGAACAATGATAGTTGCAATGGAAGGCCGTCTGAAGGAAGGCATCAAAGTGGGTGTTAATGAGCTGCTGCCAGCCGTCACCTTGGAGATTGTTGGGCTGGACCTTGCCGTGGCTGTCTTGGCTAAAGTAGCGGTGGCTACATGAATGCTCTTGTGTAAATGACTTAGGGCTTGATAAAAATCAAGTCCTAAGTTTTTAATCATCAAATCAGCTTAATGAGAGAGGGCTAATGGCTGAGCGTGAATCCTCTTGGAGAATGGAAGGAAGATGGGTCTTAAGGTAGCTGGGCCAAGGTGGTGTTTGATGATGGAGCTGCAGGATCAATGGGCTGAAGGAGGCTGCCTTGACGTTAGTAGATGTTGAAGCTTGCTGGAGGTGGAGCTTGGTGGTGGCATCAATGGCTGGAAGTTGCAGCCAAAAGGAGAGTTGTTGTGGCTACAAGCTGGTGGCTGCTGTGGATCCCTGGTGGAGCTGGCTGAGCTGGAGGTGAAGACGTTGATGGTGCTTCAAAGTGGAGGCCGGTTGTTGGCTGGAGAAAGGAGCTCTGGAGGTGGCTTCAATGGCTGGGAGTTGCAGCCAAGGATAGCTGCAGCCAAAAGAGAGAGAGAGAGAGAGAGAGAGAGAGAGAGAGAGAGAGAGAGAGAGAGAGAGAGAGAGAGACGTTAGTTGAAAAATTCCATCCGTCTCTTTCTTTTTTTTTTTGTATTGAACTTAGGTTGGGAAAGAAGGAAGGGAAAGAAAAGGAAAGAAGAGGGGAAGAAGGGAAAGGAAAGAAAGAAAGAAAGGAGAGGGAAAGAGGAAGAGAAGGAAGCTGGAAAATCCCATACGTGAGTGGCTAGGAGAGGAAAGAAAGGAGGAAATAAAGAAAGAAAGAAAGAAAAGAAAAAGGAAGAAGAAAGAAAGAAAAGAAAGAAAGAAGGAAAGAAAGGAAGGAGGAAAGGGAAAGGAGAGGAGGAGAGAAAGGAAATGGAGAAATAGAGGGGCTGGAGGTTTGGGCGACCACCTTGTGGGTCCCACCTTTCTAAAAAAAATAAAAATAAAAAATAAATAAAAATCAATAAAAACAAAAATAAACAAATAAAAAGAAGCATCTTTTTTTTTTAATAAAATAGAAATGCAAATGAATGGGCCATCTCAGAGCGGGTCCAAATTTCAATTTTGAAATTTATTTTGAAGATTAGAGGGGTAAAATAGTCTTTTCAAAAAGTTTCCAGACGAAATGAGCTATTTTTGGCAGTTTTTTAAACGAGCTCGGATTTTGAAGTTCAATACCCCGTTGCGAAGCAAATCCAGTGTAGAATTTAAAAAATATAATTTTGATAGAAATCCAGATTGTTTTTCTCGAGAAAATGCTTTCAAATCTATTTTTAGACAAAATGAGCTACTTTTGGCAGTTTTTGAAACGAGCTCGGATTTTGAAGTTTAATAGCTCGTTGCGAAGCAAATCCAGTATAGAATTTGAAAATTTGATTTTGGAAGAAATCCAGATTGTTTTTCTCGAGAAAATATTTCCAAATTTAGACTCCCGGGGGTAAAAATGTTAATTTTGGAAACCCGGGGTTTGAAATTGATTTCTGAAAACTTTTAAAACTCAATCTGGATTGAAATTTATAAAACTGGAGTTCTGGACTTCGAAAATGAAATGAAATGTGATGAAATGTTATGAAATGCTAAGAAATGATATGAAATGATGAGAAATGACATGAAATGCTAACTCTGAATGAAGAATTTTGGATGTTAGACCCCGATTGACACTTGTACCAGTTCAAAAAGTGTTAAAATTGACAAAATTTGCAAAAATGGTTGAAGAAATGATTTTCGAGCTCTGCCAAGCTAGAGTAACACTGAAAATTAGGGTTTGAGCTGGATTCAACTGAAATGAACTGGATTGAGTTGGGTTTTAGAGTTTCAGAACTCAAATGAACTCAACAGACACTGACTCAACTGACCTTTCCAACTGAATTTTCAAGAAAAGTTGCCATTTTTAGAGAAATGGTATGGAATGGTCATTGGAATGAAGTGAATTACGAATCTGAGCTGGGTTTGAGCTGAAACAAAGGTTACTAATACTGACATGAACTAAAATTGAAGCTCGAATACTAGCTCAATTGACTGAACTCAACTCAATTTCAGTTGAAAGAGCTAAAATGGACTAAAATGGGCTCCTAGACACTTGGAAATGGTTTTGAACTGAAACTGGAGCACTTGAACTCCTGGTGAGCTCAAGTTAGACTCTGGGGAACATGACTGACTGAGAATGACTGACTTGGAGACAATTGGCTTGGATTCGAGTGAGAAATGAGCTCATTTTTGAAGAAATGATCCCATTTTGGCATGAATGGTCAGAAATGAAAATGGTTTGTTCATTGTGAGCTCAGATGAGCTTGAGATGACTGATATTTTAACTGTCCTGAACTGACCAATGAGCTTGGTTGACTCCGACTGACTGAGGTCTGGGATGACCTAGGGGTAAAATGGTAATTTTCCTAATGAAAATGGGTAAAATGGTGATTTTCTGAAACTGACTCGGGGTTTGACTCCTACATTGACCTAACAGGGTTGGCACTGCCTGAGGAGGATTGTTTGAGAATGGATGTGGAAAATTTGGGGTGTTTACAGATGCCCCTCTTTGCTACTAAGCGGTCTTGAGGACGAGCTTAGTGGCAAAGAAAAACACACCAAATTTTGGCTATAAAAATGCCCCAGTTTGAAGGATCTGACTGGATATAAAAATATTAAGCCTGATGAAAATGGTAGATATGAAATGGAGAATAGAGAGGAAAAATTTACTTCAAAAGAAGTGAGATTCAGGTTTTTGCCCTTAACCTGGATGGGACGGGAAATACCTCGTGTAAAAACGAAGCTCAGGTTTAACCCTTAACCTGACCGAGAAATGAAATACCTCATCAAAATGAGGCTCAGGTTTGTACCCTTATCCTGATTGGGAAGAAAATGAAATACCTCATCAAAGGAGGCTCAGGTTTGTACCCTTATCTTGATTGGGCAGAAAAATGAAATACCTCATCAAAGGAGGCTCAGGTTTGTACCCTTATCCTGATTGGGAAATGAAATACCTCCTCAAAGGAGGCTCAGGTTTGTATCCTTATCCTGATTGGGCAGAAAATGAAATACCTCATCAAAGGAGGCTCAGGTTTGTACCCTTATCCTAATTGGGCGGAAAATGAAATACCTCATCAAAGGAGGCTCAGGTTTGTACCCTTATCCTGATTGGGCAGAAAATGAAATACCTCATCAAAGGAGGCTCAGGTTTATACCCTTATCCTGATTGGGCAAAAAATGAAATACCTCATCAAAGGAGGCTCAGATTTATACGCTTATCCTGATTGGGAAGAAAATGAAATACCTCATCAAAGGAGGCTCAGGTTTGTACCCTTATCCTGATTGGGCAGAAAATGAAATACCTCATCAAAGGAGGCTCAGGTTTGTACCCTTATCCTGATTGGGCAGAAAATGAAATACCTCATCAAAGGAGGCTCAGGTTTGTACCCTTATCCTGATTGGGCAGAAAAATGAAATACCTCATCAAAGGAGGCTCAGGTTTGTACCATTATCCTGATTGGGCGGAAAATGAAATACCTCATCAAAGGAGACTCAGGTTTATACCCTTATCCTGATTGGGCGAAAAATGAAATACCTCATCATGGGAGGCTCAGATTTGTACCCTTATCCTGATTGGGCGGAAAATGAAATACCTCATCAAAGGAGGCTCAGGTTTATACCCTTATCCTGATTGGGCGGAAAATGAAATACCTCATCAAAGGAGGCTCAGGTTTGTACCCTTATCCTGATTGGGCGGAAAAATGAAATACCTCATCAAAGGAGGCTCAGGTTTATACCCTTATCCTGATTGGGCGGAAAATGAAATACCTCATCAAAGGAGGCTCAGGTTTATACCCTTAACCTGATTGGGAAATGAAAATGGTAAGTTGGATGGTGAATAAGACAATTTTCTTGAAGAGGAATAAGGTGACTCTTTCAACAACACGAAAGATGAATTCTTTCGACAACGCGAAAGATAACAAGGCGATCCAAAGGAACAAGGCGATTCTTTCAACAACGCGAAAGATGACAAGGCGATCCAGAGGAGCAAGGCGATTCTTTTGACAACGCAAAAGATGAATTCTTTCGACAACGCGAAAGATGACAAAGGCGATCCAAAGGAACAAGGCGATTCTTTCAACAACGCGAAAGACGACAAGGCGATCCAAGGGAGTAAGGCGATTCTTTTGACAACGCAAAAGATGAATTCTTTCGACAACGCGAAAGATGGGAAAAGGCAATCCAATGGAACAAGGCGATTCTTTCAACAACGCGAAAGACGATAAGGCGATCCAAAGGAGTAAGGCGATTCTTTTGACAACGCAAAAGATGAATTCTTTCAACAACGCGAAAGATGGGGAAAAGGCGATCCAAAGGAGCAAGGCGATTCTTTCAACAACGCGAAAGACGATAAGGCGATCCAAAGGAGTAAGGCGATTCTTTTGACAACGCAAAAGATGAATTCTTTCGACAACGCGAAAGATGTGAAAAGGCGATCCAATGGAACAAGGTGATTCTTTCAACAACGCGAAAGACGATAAGGCGATCCAAAGGAGTAAGGCGATTCTTTTGACAACGCAAAAGATGAATTCTTTCGACAACGCGAAAGATGGGAAAAGGCGATCCAATGGAACAAGGCGATTCTTTCAACAACGCGAAAGACGATAAGGCGATCCAAAGGAGTAAGGCGATTCTTTCAACAACGCGAAAGATGATAAAGGTTACTCTCTCAAGGAGGTAAAAGGTGATATCAAGATGTGTCAAGATAGACATCGAGCTCTTTACTTCATGTCAAGATAGTAAGAAAATATTGCCAAAATGTTAAAAATTGTTTGTTGATTCAAAATGCTTGAAATTGATGTATATTGGTATGAAAATCTTTCCTCTTTTCTACCTGAAGTATTACCTCCGACTGGGCTTAACTCCGTAGAATCAAGATTCGAATTCAAATTGCTTGCAATTGGCTTTCTTTCAAGGAAGCTATCAATTTCCTTGACATGAGCGGAAAAGAGAGTATTCTTGATATTGTGAGAGCAATTGGTGAAAGAATAATGATAATAGAATTTCACAAAATTAAAGAAGATTCTTTGGCAAATTTGGCAGTCTGATATCCTGGGATTCTTTTCTCATGATGATCTTTCTGCCCACTTTTTTTTTTCTTTATTGGCAGAATTAGAGCTTTCTTGGGCTTTTTGGGGATTACATCATCCTTCATTTTGGAGATGTTCTGACTTTTCTCTCTTTTTTTTTTTGAGAAGGGTACGTCACAAACTCCTTCATCTTAGAGATGCTCCGATCCTTCTTTTCTCTCAGGGATTATATTGACGGTTATTGGCTCTTTGGTTGGAAATCTCTTGATGATAGCAAAAATTAAATATCCTTTAGGGTTTGTCGGGAGGCCCATCGCAGTCGCCTTCATCTTGACGGTGCTCTGAACTTTCCCTGGAAGGATCCGTCATAAACTCCGTCATCTTGGAGATGATTCGAATCTTCTTTGGCCCCGGGGGTCTACTCGCCTAATTCGCCTTCATCTTGACGACAGTTGAGAGATCTCTTTTGCAGATATTTAATTGCAGCTTTAGGTGATTGAGGAGATGTAGGGATTGAATGGATTTTTCTGTATCACCCAGGATATTTCGACTGCTTTATTTTCCAAGAATGATCTTTAAAAATGTGCCATTGACTGCGATCAATACCGATCACTTATGGCTTTGCAACAATATTGAATTTCCTTTGCTGGCCATATCGAGGATTTATTCTTCATCCTTTTGGTTGGCCAATAGAAAGAATTTGAATTTTGAATCCTTTTTCACAAAAGCTTTGACCTTTCGGAAACAATACTGAAGGTATTCTGAGGTAATGTTTTTGTGCAATAAAAATTTTGAAATCAACAAATATTTAATGACAAATTGGCAAGATTTTCTTGAAATCCTTGGTGAAAGAAATTGCTTGAGGTCTAATTGATACATCCATGACCAAATTGAGTCCTGAAAAGACTCAGTGAAAGATCAACTTGAAAGTTGGGTTTTGTTTTGACTAACCAGCTCGAAAGCAGAATTTATTGACCGACCAGCTCGAAAGCAGGATTTGTTGACCGACCAGCTCGAAAGCAGGATTTGTTGACCGACCAGCTCGAAAGCAGGATTTGTTGACCGACCAGCTCGAAAGCAGGATTTGTTGACCGACCAGCTCGAAAGCAGGATTTGTTGACCGACCAGCTCGAAAGCAGGATTTTGTTGATTTAAAAATGATTGACATTAATGAAATTGTAACCCGAAGGCTTGGAAAGTGATAGATATTGACAAAGTTGTAAACTGAAGGCAGGAGAATGATTGATGTTGGTAAGATCGTAACCCGAAGGCTTGAATTGAGAATCTGATAGAGTGGATGGCCTAGAGGCCTGATTGATCAAATTGGATGACCCGAAGGTCAAGATTTGAGAATTACATGACCCGAAGGTCGAAATTGGGAGTCGAAATGGGAAATCAAAGGTTGAGATTGAAGGATTGAATAACCCGAAGGTCGAAAATGAGAATTTGAATGACCCGAAGGTCAAAATTAGAAATTGAGTGACCCGAAGGTTGAAATAGAGAATTGGGAATTAGAAAATTGGAATTTGGATGACCTGGAAGTCAAAATTGAGAATTGGCATACTAAAAAAAATATGTGTTCAATAGGAATTCAACCTAAGAACGACATTGGTTTTGTTGAGAACGACATTGGTTCACTGGGAACGTCATGGGTTCAATAGGGATTCAGCCTAAGAACTATCAATTCCATAGGAATTTAACCTAGGGATCACAGTCTAAGAAGTAAGGATTCAACTTGTGAGCTTTGAATGGACCAGGTGCTAAACTGGGTTTTAAGGGAAAATTTGAATCAGAATTCAAATCTTCAAGGAAAAACTAAATGAATTGGGTTTTGAAAGAAAAATTCAAGTCGGAACTTGGATCTTCTAGACCAATTACTAAATTGTAGAAAAGTTTGAGTAGGAGTTCAAACCTTTAAAGAAAAGCCAATCGAATTGGATTGGGAAGAAAATTCGAGTCAGAACTCTAATTTTCTAGACCGATTCAGAAGGAAAAGAAAACTCGGGTCAGAACTCGAATCTTTGAAGGAAAACTATATCCATTGTGGAAGGAAAAGAAATTCGAGTCGGAACTCGAATCCTGAAGGAAAAGTAGATCAATTAGAAGGAAAGGAAATTCGAGTCGGAACTCGAATCTTGAAGGAAAACTAGACTGATTAGAAGGAAAGAAAATTCGAGTCGGAACTCGAATCCCAAAGGAAAACTAGACCGGTTAGAAGGAAAGGAAATTCGAGTCGGAACTCGAATCCTGAAGGAAAACTAGACTAGCGTGGATTAGGTTTGAAAACATTAACCAGTAAACCAGATTTTGAAAGTTTGACCAATAAAAATTGGATTTTGAAAGTCCGACCAATAACAATTGGATTTTGAAAGATGTACCAGCGTGAATACTGGATTTTGGAAATGAACCAGTATAAGTACTGGATTTTGAAAATGGATCAGTACGAATACTGTTTTTGGAAGAATTACCAGCACAAACACTGGATTTTGAAGATTTACCAGCACAAACACTGGATTTAGAAAATTTTACCAGCACGAACACTGGTTTTTGAAAATCTTACCAGCACGAACATTGGATTTAGAAAATTTTACCAGCACGAACACTGGATTTTGAAAATCTTACCAGCACGAACACTGGATTTTTTTTTTTTTGAAAATTTACCAGCACGAACACTGGATTTAGAAAATTTTACCAGCACGAACACTGGATTTTGAAAATCTTACCAGCACGAACACTGGATTTTTTTTGAAAATTTACCAGCACGAACACTGGATTTTTGAGAATTTACTAATTGATTTTGATAGAAGATTTTCAGTCTTCACCCTCACGACGACTTAGACAACTGTCCGGGTCTCAGGATTTATCCATTATCCTGAATGGGTAGTTCAGGTTTATCCCTTAACCTGAAGGGGAAACTCAGGTTTATCCCTTAACCTGAAGGGGAAAATGAAAATGGTACATATGGATGCAAATGAATGCGAATGAATGCATGCAAATGCAAATGAATGCAAATGCAAATGTATGCAAATGAATGCAAAATGATGTAAATGGATGCACATGTGTGCAAAATGAAAGATTTGTTTGATCCTGCCTGCATATAGAACATTTTGAAGACAATTTTCAAAATAATGCCCCAGTGTAACTGGGAAAGAAGGATTTGACCATTATTGAGGAAAATATATTGAGGAATTACAAAGGATGGAATAGAGGATTTAAGTATAGAAAATTTTCAAATGTTGATCATTGATGGGGTCTAATAATTCCACACCATCGGCATTGATGAGCAGATATGAATTGCAGAGTAATGCTTCCTCAACAACATAGGGACCTTCCCAATTCGGCGACCATTTGCCACCCAGACGGTGATGCTGGAGATAAGTCATGGATCTGAGTACTAGATCATTGACTCAGAATTTCCTTTCAATGACAATTTTTGCATATTGTCTGGCTATCCTCTAACGATATGATTGAGCGTGCTCTGCTGCTCTGAGTCTTCTTTCATTGAGCAAATCAAGTTGTACCAGTCGCTGCTGCTAATACTGATCAAGCGGTAACTCCAGCAGTGATGCGAACTTCAAGGCAGGTTTCTGAACATGTAGAGGCAGCACTACTTCAGTTCCGTAGACAAGTTCGAACGAAGTAGCATTAATTGGAGTTCGAATGGTGGTTCGATACACCCACAATGCATCATGAATCTTCTCATGCCAGTCACGACCTGTTTCCAAAGTTCGCTCCAGGATTCGAATCAAAATCTTATTGGTGGCCTCTGCTTGGCTATTTCCTTGAGGATAATAATGAGCGGAGAAATGATTATGAATTCTGAACTTCAAGCAAAATGTCCTCATTCTCTCATTCTTGAAATGACTGCCATTGTCCGACACAATATCGTGTGGTATGCCGAAATGACAAAGGATATTCTTGTGGATGAATGAGACCACATGTTGACCTTCTACTGTGTGTAAGGTGATAGCTTCGACCCATTTAATGAAATATTCTGTTGCAGCAAGAAAATATTGGTAGCCGTTTGAAGCAGAAGGAGTGATGGGGCCCACAACATCAAAGTCCCACATAGAAAATAGCCATTGAGAGATGGCGGTTTGCAAATATGTTGTTGGCGAATGAATAAAAGGTGCATGTATCTGGCATAGAGCACACTTCTTCACAAAATGGTAGCAATCTTGCTACATAGTCTTCCAATAATATTCTGCCTGGATGATTTGCTTGATAAGAGTTTAGTAGCCGACATAACCACCACAAATGCCTTAGTGTACTTCCCACACGACTTCTTTGGCTTCATCTTCATCTAGGCATCTGGCATATTTAGAAATGAATCCATGATGATAGAGGACATCGACGAGAATAAAATAACGAGCAGACACGCGCCGAATCACTTGTTGCTCTTGCCAGTGATATTCTGAGAGAAGGAGACAAATGTCTTCTCCTTGATGGGAGCCTTTCTGAGACTGTCTTCAGCCTGCTCAGACATCATACTAATCATCATTTTCTTGAACATCTGATATGTAGCAGGATCAATGTCATCCCTATTATTCAGACTTTGTCTTCTGGTAGATCTTGGAGAATCCATTTCTTCTTGCTTGCTTCTAAAATCACTGATAACCTGATACAGTGGTGTCTTTTTGCTTGATCTGATCTGAACCACTTGGGAATACTGATGCTCTCTACAGAATAAGATGGATAATCAAATTTTGATGATGAAGAATCATGATAGAAATGAATATAAGAAGAATATTTGATAAGAATTTGGTAGATAATTAAAAGAACATCCCATTACTAGGGATTGGGTCGCCGCTGGAGTCACGACAATTGTGTTGTCATTCTTTGCAAAGAGAACGAACAACTGCAAATATGCCTTGTCACCTAGGCGAGGTCGTCAAACCATGATAGAATGAAAGTTGAAGGAATTTTTTTTTATTGAAGAAAAAAAAATGATTGCATCAATAGTGGACTTGAGAAAGAGAGAGCATATAGACAGTCTACCACTACTCTCAATGATCAGCAGAGACACGTGGATCGAGGAAAAGAGTGAGAATGATGAAAGAATCTCAGTCATATCTGGCAGAATGGTATGTTCTGGACCACTGCGCTGATGCAAGGTTGAACTCTGGCACGACTCCTTATAGCAGCCGCATCTCTATGTGCTTCTGTCTCTGAGAAAACTGTCGAACACACCGCTCTGGATGATAGTAGACACAGAAGAATGGACCAAGCAGCTTGAATCTCTTGCCATATGCATAGGTGTATCTGGGAGGTGATAATTCTCGATCAAAATAGTCCCACACCTCTTCTTCTTCCTACAGATAATTGATCATGAATCGGTAGCGCGCAACTGGAAGAAGTTCCTTGCCGTTGTATCTGAACGAACTAGCTCTGGTCGGCACATGCTGAAGGAACAAAGACTGAAGAGCATAGGTACATCCCTCGCCTAAGATGGACTCTCTAAGCGTGAAGCGGGTCAGTCCTCTGTATAGAAAAGCAAGCGCGGTCATGGCTATCGAAAGACGGTTGGTCTGTCGACTTCCCCATCTTCTTAGAAGTTGAACTATTCTGACATCCACTTAATTCTGTCCATCTGGAAAAAAGCAAGTCCCACAGTACATAGAACCATCGCATGCTGAATTCTCTCTCGAGTTGTTCTGGACAGCGAGTTGACTTCTGCAAATTTTCCATGCTGTCGGTAGATCTCGATCAGGCTCACATACTCATTCCCGTTTTCTTTAATCAATGGCCAAGACTTACACCCTGTCATGCGAGCCACGACATCTTTGGGATCCAGACCCTTGACATTGATTAGAAATTGCTGCTCTAATGGATCTCTAGGATGACCGGCTGGCTCGGGCAGTCCCATAATCTATGAAAATTTATCCATCAGTAATGTCATCTCGCCCCACGGGAACCAAAACGTGCAAGTGCGCGGATTCCACCGCTCTGCCAGTGCATGAATCAGATTGCCGTTGACTGTCAACTTTCCCACTGCAGATACCAATTCCAACCCGCAATCGCTCAAGTGGTCCGGAAACATACGAGAGAAGTTTTTGAACCAAACATAGTACCACCGGGGGAAGAATGGTCCGGTGCTAAGAGATCGATGCTCAGGAAGACTTTGTCGCACCTCGTAGGAGATGTGACCCTCAGGAAAAACAGAATCGAGCTGACTGGATGCCATTGGACTGAAAGACAAGAAGACTGGAATTAGACTTTGGAAAAATACAAGAAATTTGAAAATTGCAGGCAGGATAAAATGAAAGTTGGAAATTCGAAGTCCAGAGGAACGAAAGAATGGAAAATCTCCTGGAGTTTTGAAGAAAAGGTAGATAATTTGGAAAAATTGTCCAGGGTTTTTGAGAAAAAGGAGATATTTCATAAAAGATGAAAAATGAGGTATTTTGAAAAATTGTTCAGTATTTTGGAAAAATTGAAAAAATTATGAGAAAATAAGGCGAAAGTGACTATCATACATTCAATTATAAACAATTATGCACATACAACATTCCCTAAGAAGCGGACTCTAAATGCATTAATTTTGAAAGAGCTTTAGGACCCTAATCCTGACTCTAGGCTCAGATCAACTGTGTCCAATCATGCTATGCCGATATACTCGAGCCGAGGCTCGATGTACGTGGCATAAAACTCATCTCCGGGTCTAGGCTTGTGTTTTCCCAACATCCTTGAGCGCCTGCCGATATACGTTGGACTATGGCCCTTGGTACGTGGCAGGGGGGCGTTAGCCCAAATAAGTGGCCCAGTTGTGAGGCTCTGTCCCAAACTATGGTTCTGAAAGAGAGCCCAGCAACGTGAAGACCGGGTAGACATAGGTGGGGTGGTTTTTGAAATATGATCACATGCAGGCAAACAGAGGGCTCTAAGTCCTAAAGAGATAGAATTTTGAAAACTTTTGAAGAAGCAAACATTGTTTTCATACCAGTCCTAGATTAAGGAGTGTTGTATTTCAGACCTAAGTCTATGTGAGCATGCATAATTCTCCTCAATATGGTCCTACCAAACCATGCCTAGTCTATATGCAATCCATGTCAGCTGGGTTCAAGTCTAGGCTCCTAGGTTCACATGATATCAGAAATTAAAAGCTGACATTCCATAGAGCCTAATTTTGATAATTGAGCTAAGTTAAAGCACATACTTGATCAGGCGAAGACAGGTCCCATCACGGTCGCCAAACCTGTTATCATCGCAAAATTGTTCCCCTCCCTTGCGAGAGAGAAACGAATTTCGCGAGTCAAACTCGACCAAAGTTTTGAAAATGATTTTTGAAAATTTACTCGCCTCCGTTTTGAAAATTTGCGGGAAAATTCCATGGAATGGGATCCGCCTCTCGGTACGAGGTTCAACCGTTCCTGGCGCCTTTACCAGGGGTAATTGAACCAAGGACCAATTATGTGCTTTAACTCGACTCAAATATCTAAATTATGCTCTATTTTTCCTAGAATGCACAAAGAATGAGGCTTGTGCTATGGAATTTTTAAAAAATGCAAGTTTGAGAAAATATGATGTTTGCTTTAGAAAATTGAAATACATTTGGAAAATGATTGGAAAAGTGCTTGAAATTGGAGTTTTTTGGAAAATCATTGAATTTCATGGGAAATCAGAAATTTGCATTGAAAAGTGATTTCTCAAGAAAACTTAAAAATCTGAGAAAATTGGTTTTGAGATTGGAAACTTGGAATTGCTTTTATGAGAAAATGGATTTGAGAATCTTGAGAAAGTCTAAGAAATTTATTGGAAAATGACTTTTGAAATGGAAAATGAATTCTCAAGAAAACTGGAAAATATGAGAAAATGAATTTCTGAAAACTTGGGATTTTGAAATTTGAGAATTCGAAAACATAGGAAAATCTTGATTTGAACTTGGGAAATGCTTTGAAATGTCATTTGAAAACTTAGGATTTTGAGAAAATCAGATCCTGACAAAGACTTGGAAATTCTTGAGAAAATTGAATTTTCTGAAATTGAAATTGGAAAATGAGTTTGAAAATAATGCAATTTGAATGATATGAATGAATAAATATGAATTTGAAAAGGGAATTTCATTGAGGAATTGGGAAATCCTTTTGAAACTTTGAGAAATGCAGTGCATTTTTGAAGTTAGCCTAAGAGTGTAGGCTGAATGTGGCTGATATAAAGATCATAAATCTTGGTTTTCTCCGTATTCTGACTATGGCCATAAATACGAATCCCACCGAGTTTATAAACTCCATAAGAGCTTGTGCACGTGCCATTCGTGTAAACCATAGTGAATTTGAAATAATGTGCATGAATCATACATCACATATTGAAATTTGCATAAATTAAACTATATGCAATGCAACCCTATTCTAAGCAGAAAAGTAACTCTTATTCCAAATTATTACATTTGAGGTTACATTGAATTGAAAGAAAAAATAAAAAATAAAAGCTAAGTCTTCTTCTTGAATGTTCCTGCAAAACTGGAAAATAAAATTAGCACAAAAATGTAGGTTTTTCTGAATTTATCCGAAAATATGGAAAATTATCGGATATTATTCAGATATAAACCCAGAATCATACCCCCTTTGACATAAACATGATAAATAATGAATAAATTTCGAAAATAAACTTGAAAATTGGAAATTTGGGTCAAAATGACCAAAATGCCCCTGATAACCTTGAAATCAGGGTTTTCTGAAAGAATTTTTGTAGATTTTGGAATTTTGAAAATAAAATAAAATAAATCAAACATAATATGATAAAATATGATGATATGCATGAAATTTTGAAGAATTATAAATTGAAATTTCGAAATTTAGGTCAAAATGACCAAAATACCCCTGATAACAAGACTATGGCCTTAAAACCAGGGTTTTCTGAAATAAATTTTGCAAAATTGAAAAATATGAAATGCAAATGACATTGAAATTAACCCTAATATGATTATACATGCTCATGTACATGATAAAAACCCTAAAATGGCGAAAATATCATAAAATATCAAATTTAACTTGATTTTCGCCTGGTTTTCGCTTCTGAATTTAAAGATAAACTAACACATGGAGCAAATGAACTTGGAATTAAACCAAATTTGGCATGGACACCTAAAATAACCCTAGAAACATAATGGAGCTCGAAAATCTATTTTTTTGTATTTTTAAATATGGAAATTCAAATAAAAACCCTAAATTTTGTGATTTTTGCCTAAAATGTTGATTCTAAAGGCAATTTAGGATATCAAACTTCCATAAAAATTTCCCAAATTTTATGGGGTGATAGAGGTCAGTAAGGCAAGGATTTTTGAATTTTACACTTTCTGGTTTTGACCTATGGTCGGAGCTGTGCCACTCCGGCAAGTCGGTTCAGAATCCGGCGACTCTAGGATTTAGGGGAAACAGACAGGTTTCGGTAGAAAATGTGGTAAAAATAGAAGAAAGATGGGAAAATGGCTGAAATTGTGAGAAAATGTTCCTGACAAACATAGAAAGATTTTATATTTTGACACCATTGGGATTCGGGTTATGGTTTGGAAAAAGCCATACTGTTATCAGAGACCTAAATCTCTGAGATTTCTGGATATTGGAATCTGTAACACAGAAATAGAAAATCCGGTAAAAATAATGAAACAAATTAAAAAATTTCCACATTTTGGGAAATGACAGGAAATTATGTTAGGAACAACTTTCATGTTGAAAGTTTTTGCATACGGGCTACGGATTGAGAGTACTTGATGCATTAGGGTCTGTCTATACCCTGACAAAAGAAAATTGAGATTTTCCCAGGGGTCTGGGAAGTCCGATTTTTACAGAGAGTAAAACAAACTGGAAAAACTTCAAAATTTCCAGATCATCAGTAGATTTGATTACAAATTCACTGTGATTTTTTGAAGATGATCCGAATCTCCCACAATGGTGGTGTCGGAGGTTCTTGTCTGCTAAAGCAGAAATTAGAAGTTCTGGAAATGGGAAATCCCAGTTTGGGACTTGATTTGTTTGAGAGGGTTCCGAAACCCAAATTAAACCAAAGTTTCGGCAGGAAAACAATAATAAACATGTGAAACCATCATAAAATTTCTAGGATTTTTGAAACAAAATTCATGCATGAAATATTGACTGAACTATGCGTATGAGTCTAAAACCTATGAACTAAGTATCAACTATTAATAGAATTAAACTAAACAACTATTAAACTAAGAAATAAAACTAAATGCAACATTAAATGTGAAAAAAAGAAACATCAACTCTACATGATGATGGTAAAACATAAAAATAAAAATAAAAATAAAAAAATAAAAAAAATAAATATTAGGGAGGCATGAAGCACTTCATTGATTTTGGCTATTTGAAAGGGGAGACTTAACCCATCGAATTGGATTAATCACCTCGTTCATATAGCCTACACATATGAAACAAAAACATATGCTATTTTCTATGATTTAAACTTAGAAAAGTATGATCTCAAATCTGAGTTTTGAATGAACTTTATGCTAAATCCCTCATCTCAATAGGCAATGATCAAACCTACTCATCATGCATTGATAAAAATTATGTAGAGTGTAAGCAAAAAAAATAGGTTGTTACCTTGGATCGGTTGAAGCAAAGGCTAGAGGGAGTTTCCTTGGTGTTTGCTGGGATTGACCGAAGGGGAAAGAGCCTGGGAAGGTCTGTATACACTGGGAGCAATGATAGTTGCAATGGAAGGCCGTCTGAAGGAAGGCATCAAAGTGGGTGTTAATGAGCTGCTGCCAGCCGTCACCTTGGAGATTGTTGGGATGGACCTTGCCGTGGCTGTCTTGGCTAAAGTAGCGGTGGCTACATGAATGCTCTTGTGTAAATGACTTAGGGCTTGATAAAAATCAAGTCCTAAGTTTTTAATCATCAAATCAGCTTAATGAGAGAGGGCTAATGGCTGAGCGTGAATCCTCTTGGAGAATGGAAGGAAGATGGGTCTTAAGGTAGCTGGGCCAAGGTGGTGTTTGATGATGGAGCTGCAGGATCAATGGGCTGAAGGAGGCTGCCTTGACGTTAGTAGATGTTGAAGCTTGCTGGAGGTGGAGCTTGGTGGTGGCATCAATGGCTGGAAGTTGCAGCCAAAAGGAGAGTTGTTGTGGCTACAAGCTGGTGGCTGTTGTGGATCCCTGGTGGAGCTGGCTGAGCTGGAGGTGAAGACGTTGATGGTGCTTCAAAGTGGAGGCCGGCTGTTGGCTGGAGAAAGGAGCTCTGGAGGTGGCTTCAATGGCTGGGAGTTGCAGCCAAGGATAGCTGCAGCCAAAAGAGAGAGAGAGAGAGAGAGATGTTAGTTGAAAAATTCCATCCGTCTCTTTCTTTTTTTTTTGTATTGAACTTAGGTTTTGATTTCTTATCAAAACCTAAGTTTTCATTGTTATCTAATAAGCCATACGTGAATGGCTATGGCCGCAACTTTTGCTTTGAAAAAGATGGAAAGGAAGTAAGGAAGAAAGGGAAAGAAGGAAGGGAAAGAAAAGGAAAGAAGAGGGGAAGAAGGGAAAGGAAAGAAAGAAAGAAAGGAGAGGGAAAGAGGAAGAGAAGGAAGCTGGAAAATTCCATACGTGAGTGGCTAGGAGAGGAAAGAAAGGAGGAAATAAAGAAAGAAAGAAAGAAAAGAAAAAGGAAGAAGAAAGAAAGAAAAGAAAGAAAGAAGGAAAGAAAGGAAGGAGGAAAGGGAAAGGAGAGGAGGAGAGAAAGGAAATGGAGAAATAGAGGGGCTGGAGGTTTGGGCGACCACCTTGTGGGTCCCACCTTTCTAAAAAAAATAAAAATAAAAAATAAATAAAAATCAATAAAAACAAAAATAAACAAATAAAAAGAAGCATCTTTTTTTTTTAATAAAATAGAAATGCAAATGAATGGGCCATCTCAGAGCGGGTCCAAATTTCAATTTTGAAATTTATTTTGAAGATTAGAGGGGTAAAATAGTCTTTTCAAAAAGTTTCCAGACGAAATGAGCTATTTTTGGCAGTTTTTTAAACGAGCTCGGATTTTGAAGTTCAATACCCCGTTGCGAAGCAAATCCAGTGTAGAATTTAAAAAATGTAATTTTGAAAGAAATCCAGATTGTTTTTCTCGAGAAAATGCTTTCAAATCTATTTTTAGACAAAATGAGCTACTTTTGGCAGTTTTTGAAACGAGCTCGGATTTTGAAGTTTAATAGCTCGTTGCGAAGCAAATCCAGTATAGAATTTGAAAATTTGATTTTGGAAGAAATCCAGATTGTTTTTCTTGAGAAAATATTTCCAAATTTAGACTCCCGGGGGTAAAAATGTTAATTTTGGAAACCCGGGGTTTGAAATTGATTTCTGAAAACTTTTAAAACTCAATCTGGATTGAAATTTATAAAACTGGAGTTCTGGACTTCGAAAATGAAATGAAATGTGATGAAATGTTATGAAATGCTAAGAAATGATATGAAATGATGAGAAATGGCATGAAATGCTATGCGAAATGCTAACCCTGAATGAAGAATTTTGGATGTTAGACCCCGATTGACACTTGTACCAGTTCAAAAAGTGTTAAAATTGACAAAATTTGCAAAAATGGTTGAAGAAATGATTTTCGAGCTCTGCCAAGCTAGAGTAACACTGAAAATTAGGGTTTGAGCTGGATTCAACTGAAATGAACTGGATTGAGTTGGGTTTTAGAGTTTCAGAACTCAAATGAACTCAACAGACACTGACTCAACTGACCTTTCCAACTGAATTTTCAAGAAAAGCTGCCATTTTTAGAGAAATGGTATGGAATGGTCATTGGAATGAAGTGAATTACGAATCTGAGCTGGGTTTGAGCTGAAACAAAGGTTACTAATACTGACATGAACTAAAATTAAAGCTCGAATACTAGCTCAATTGACTGAACTCAACTCAATTTCAGTTGAAAGAGCTAAAATGGACTAAAATGGGCTCCTAGACACTTGGAAATGGTTTTGAACTGAAACTGGAGCACTTGAACTCCTGGTGAGCTCAAGTTAGACTCTGGGGAACATGACTGACTGGGAATGACTGACTTGGAGACAATTGGCTTGGATTCGAGTGAGAAATGAGCTCATTTTTGAAGAAATGATCCCATTTTGGCATGAATGGTCAGAAATGAAAATGGTCTGTTCATTGTGAGCTCAGATGAGCTTGAGATGACTGATATTTTAACTGTCCTGAACTGACCAATGAGCTTGGTTGACTCCGACTGACTGGGGTCTGGGATGACCTAGGGGTAAAATGGTAATTTTCCTAATGAAAATGGGTAAAATGGTGATTTTCTGAAACTGACTCGGGGTTTGACTCCTACATTGACCTAACAGGGTTGGCACTGCCTGAGGAGGATTGTTTGAGAATGGATGTGGAAAATTTGGAGTGTTTACAGTGTCCAAGCCTAAATCTAGGTTTAAAGCATTAAAAAGCATTAAATAAAATAAGAAAAGTGAAGAAGTTCATACATTGGAGTTGCAGCAATGGAGGAAGGGCTGGAGAGGAGAGAGAAGCTCCAAGATTTGCTCCCAAGGTGGCTGGAAAAATCGTCCCCCCTATGGGGGCCTTTTATAACAATTTTTTAGGTTTTAAAAATTAGCAATTTTGAAATTTTGGGACTTCTAAAGGGGGGGGGGTTGGGGGGGGCGATTTTGGGGTGGAGTTACCTAACTACCCCTAGTCTAAATTATCCTAAATAATGCCTAATTAACCCCTAGCTAATCCTAAAAAATCCCCAAATGTGATGCCACTTGGCATTTTCCACATTTGGGTTTTTAAAGTTCTTTAAAAACCTTTTAAAACACTAGTTTTAAAATCCAAAGTTCAAAATGAGTTTTTAAAATAACTTTTGACTCTTCTAAATCTCTAACACTAACCAAGACACTGACTAACCCTGGTCTAGCCCTGACTTACTCGAATATGGCACCACCCCGGGTGGGCCCTACTTGAGTTTTTCAAAAAAAAATGATTTTAAAACTTGAAATTGAAGGATTTTTCAAAAGATTTTCAAAAGTAAACTTTGAAATTAAAATTTTTGAAATGGAATAGGGTTCTAACTGGCCCATATCGATTTTTGAAAGTTTTGAAATAACTACTGAAAACAGCTTTGAAAAAGGGGTTAAAATCAATATTTGAAATTCAAGATCTCTGAAAATAGGGTCTCAAGCGAACTGGAACTCCGAGTCAGAGTCTTGAACTCTTAGGACTCTGAGATTTTAAATTTTAGAAAGCTAAATAAAAGGTTTTTGAAAGATTTTATCAAGAAACGATGAAATAAGTCAAAAAACACAGTCAGGGTTAGACTCCTAACTTGACCGAACTCTAAAATAGAGTCCTGAACTAACTGGACTCTATAAAATGACCTAAATTTTGAAAATAATCGAAAAAGACTAAAAATGGAAGTAAAACAGACTTAAAAATAGACTCGTGACTAGATTAGGACTTTGAGACAGAGTCCTGATCGGACTGAAACTTTCAAAAATTTGAGAAATTTGATGAATAGAGGAATTCAGAAGCGACACCACCTCAATGGGTCTCATCTGTGAATTGAAATCGATTAAAATGTGAATTTGGAATGAATCCAGGTTATTTTCTGAGAAAATACTTCGAAATATAAAGTCCTGGGGTTGGAAAATGACAGAGTATTGAATAAAAACCCAGGTTTTGAAATTGATTTTGAAATAAAGCTTTAAAATTCAAATCTAGATTGAATGTTTTGAAATAGGAATGCTGGATCTCGAAAATGAGATGCAATGTCATACAATGCTATACAGAATACGTGCAATGACATGCAATGACTTATGAAATGGACAAACACTGGATGAAGGTAAAAATTTGGGGTGTTTACACATCTCAAAAGGCAATTCATTCTTGGCTAGGATCTCGTCTTAGCTGGCAGCATCAACAATTATGGTTATAGAGTCTTTGATGATGATCACCTTTCCTGCTATATTAAGTTGTTCAATTGTACGCTCCTCCATAAGTAGACCCAGATCACTAGCTTGATACTCTGCATCTGTAATAATGGCAATACCATGAAGGAAAACATTTCTCCTCTCACCAAAACCAGATGCCTTGACTGTGACAACCTTGAATAAGCCATGCAACTTATTCATAACCCATATTGTCAAAGCCTCTACTGTAACATCTTCAACAATGATAAGCAGAGGGGACCCTTAACTAAGTGGTTTTTCTCCAATCAAAGGAATGATTTCCTTTATGGTTGAGATCATTTGATCAACTACAAACACCCTAACATTTTCAAATTCTATTATTAGCTTCTCCGAATTTGTAACAAACTGGGAAGATACATAAACTTGGCCCATCTGCATTCCTTTTATATCAACAATTGTCTCAGATGATGACGAAGATTCTATAGACAGAACACCAACTGAGCCAACCTTATCAAAGGCATTTACTGATAAACACATCTCAGAATTGGAACATTTCTCTTTAGTCCACAGGTACTATTGGAACCAGTAAATCGATGAGATGTTGGGGAATAACTAATGGCATAGTACAAAACAGAAAATGAAGCAATGCACTAGAACAAATGGTGTAAGGAGATGTTGATAGAGTGCAAATGTAGTTGTGTGCAAGTGAATATGTTAGGTGATGTGCAATGAAAGCTCAATTATCATGTGGTGGGCACTTGTGTGATGAATATACAGATGCAAAGGGTGCCAACATTAAATTCACTATGTACCTGGTATAGGTGTTGAGCAACACCTCATTCGACGCCACGTGGTGCAATGGTGCATACTAACTGTTGCAAACACATGAGAGTCGCAGCGGCCGTGAACTAGTTAGGTTGGCAACCTGATGCTGGCTCCTTCCTTCCTGATTCATTGATCACTTGTGATTGGCATGCCTGGAGGTTCAATATTCCTTTCTCTTACAGGACTTGTTATCCCAGATGGAGGTAATATAGTGGTATCATTAGAACTTTTCTCATCAACCCTTAATGAGGCAAGTTTCGTATTGAATTAGGTTTAGCAGGATCAATAAATGTGCATAACATAAAAAACTAAGAATGCTACTGAAGTATTCAAACAATGGCTTTTGAAGGAATCCTGCTGTATCTAGTGCTATACATTTCATCACGAAACCTGTTTTTTTTTTTTTGCATCTCAACAACAAGAGATATTAAACATAGCAGAAATAATGAGGGTATATTAACAAAGGATCAAAAATTTGGACAGGGCAAATTATCATTAATATGCTGAAGATGGAATGACTCAAAGAAAAACACAAGAATTATAACCAACGACAATGAAGAAGAGGAAGATTCTACAAACCTGTCAGGTATTGACGTTGTGAATTCAGATAGCAAATCGATGTGAACCCTCAACTTAAAAATGGCTTAACTAGCATTTTTTTTTATTGGCCAGAAAAAAAAAAACAGATCGGATGATGACACGAGGTATAAACCAACAACTAAGATAAAAGCAGAAAATGCAAACAAGGGCATCTGATGCAAATAAAATTTGGATAAAAAAAAGGACCTATGGTAATGAAATTGCTTCGTATCAATCTATAAACAATGCTGATACAGAATTAGCTAACGGATCATATGTGATAGGCAAAGAATTAAGAGAAACTCAGGAATATTTCTCAAAATGAGCACTACATTGACTATCCACCGTAGCAATAACAGGCTGCAGAAGATGCAGATGATATCGATGCAGAGGACCTAAATGAAAATCTCAAAGATTATGATAGAGGTTTAAATAGTTGGATAATAATTGAAGGGGAAAATGTATGGTCGACGATAGGTGAACACAGAAATATAAAAGGAACCAGATGATGTGAAAAACTCATATGCTAGCAAGACTTTTAAAATATTCAATAATATGTAATATGCAGAAGACGTGAGCGATACAATGAAGTCTAATAAAATAGGAGGGAATGTATTGAAACGTAAATACAACAAAGAAGAATGAAAAATAACAAGAAGAAAAGAAGAAAATAAGAAATGAAACTAGGAAGTAAAGACAAAAAAAAGAAAAAAAAAGAAAAAAGAAAAGAAAAGGGGCATCGGATCTTAAGAAACTTGTATTTACATAAACTGAATAAATTTGATAGGATTAATCGTAAAACTGAAAATGAGATATTGGAATGATCTCATTCTGTTACTTTTGCACAGGAGTGTATCGAAATTGCTATAAGCATTTCAATACTACCCTGGTGCGTTAATGGAAAATCAAAACAGATTGGTGATGCAAAAGTACATAATCAAAGGGGAGAATGATACATATATGAAATAAAAGTAGATCTAGCGATCTGGTGATGATCCGCAAAAAAAATAGAAGCAAATATGCGATCCAATGTTATTAAAACAAAAAAAAAACAAATAAGAAATAATGAAAGAAAAGAAAAGAAAAAAAAAGAGAAAGAAAGAAGGAATAGGAAATTAGGTGTTAGAATCAGAAAATTTTGTCAATGTTGCGATGAGGTAGATTGATTTACTATAAGTAAACCAACACCACCACCGATGCTTCGATGGGGCAAGAACCAGAGACTTTAAAAGAAATTGAAAACTATAGAAGAAAAGAGAAAAAGGGAGATAAAATAAAAGTAAAAGTAGGGAAAATAAGCAGTACTGTTGAATAAAATTGGCAAGAAGGGAAAATAAACCAGAGAGAAGGCAGATTGCTACTTACCTGATCACTGGGTTGCAGAAGGAGGAAGGAGGTTGCGGTCTGAATTTGCAAATGCTTCGGACTTTCAGTTGCTTGAAAGGAAAAGTCTCAGGGGAAGAATAGAGGGGGGGTTGAAAAGGTAAGAAGGGAAGAAGAAAATATTTGTGGAGAAGAAGAAGGGTGCGGGGGTGATAACGGATGGATTGAAGGGAGACCCTGCATGCTTCTCTTAAAGGGGGAGAAGGAAAGCTCTGGAAGGTGGTCGGTTGGAGATGAGCGACCATGGAGAGTTGCGATGGGGGCACATGGGTGATCGGAGGGTTCGGCCATGGAGCAGAGAGAGAGAGGAAGAAAGTTCTGGAGAAAGGGGGGGGGAAGGCGCCTCCGTCCCTCTCTTCTACGAAGAGTCTTCATCAAAACCCTAAAGAAGGACAAATTTCAAAGGGACCCCTCATTTTCAGGTTTTTTTTGCACATAGGGGATTCCCTAACAAATTTTTGCAAAAGAATTTTTCTCAAAAACCCGATTTTTCAAAAAGGGTGTTTTAAAAAAGATTATTTTACAAAGAATGGTTTTTTTTTCAAAAGAGGTTTTCTTCAAAAAACTAATTTTTTGTTTCTTTTTCTATTTTGCATTTTCCAATTTTTTTGTATTTTTGTAATAGAAAACTAAAATTTTAAAAGAAAACAAAGTTTTAAACACTAAATTTTTGTATTTTTCTGAGAAATATTTACAAAGAGTATTTTTCTGAGAGTTTCAGACCATTTTGGAGAAATTTCTTCAGAAAATGGGGTTTGGACCCAGGTTTTGAGAAAATGTTCGAGTTTTGACACTCGTATCGAGGAATACAATGTGATGGATCCAAACGGATGTCGAATAGACTGTCCGAGCTATTTAAAAACTATTTTTGGTATTTTCTATAATTTTAATTTAAAATTTGAACAAGGAGACTTAGATTTGGATCTAGACAATGGATCCAGATCCGAAATCAATTTAAACATATGAAATGAATTTAATTTCAATAAAACTTGAGAAATGAACTGGAATTTAGATTTGAAATGACTCATTTGCTCAAAAAATGAATTTAGGGGAAAAAGGGAATATTTGAAAGATTTTCAAAAATTTGGGGTGTTTACAGTTGGTCATGAATCAGCTGCTGGCAAACTGGTAAGGGTGATTATTGAGGCAATCATCTTGGGACTGCGAAGATTGGCGGATCTGAACTCCACTGGGTGCATTGAACTGGCTGGAGGTCTGGACAACCAGATTCGAGGTTTTGCACACAACCTTACTTAGAGCAACATAAAAAAAAAAAAATAGCAAAGAGACACTGAACTGTGATCCAATGATGGTAAGTTGCTCCATTTCGTACATGGACTCATGGCCAACACCAAAATTTCATCCTCAAACAAATTAAGCATATTCGTTTACCAAGTTCCTTTCTTTGGAACAGATGCCCCATCTTTGAAATTCCCACCTGCGATGGTTGAATGAATAGGAGGCCCATGCTCTCATCAATGTATAGTAACAAATTGACAAAACCGCAGATATTCAAAAGAATCTGCAGGAGACATGAATTATGAAACTGGAAACTAAAAAAAAGGAAGAATAGTAAGAAAATATAAAAGATACCAACCTTCATTAATCAACTTCATCTGCTTATTAGGATTAATGGTTCGAGAGTGTATTTATTATCTACAACTAAATGTCACCCACAGGTCAGAGATATAAATCACCTATGCTCCACAACACACAGGGGGTACCGAATGACGAGGACACTGTGAACATGGGCCAACGATGAATAGAATTCTTATAAGCAACAAATTATTGGCGAAATGCTGAAGATGCTGTGATATGATAATGTAAACTGGAGATTGAAGAAAAAAAAAAAACAAAAAAAGGAAAAGAAAAGCACAAACTGGGAATCGACAATCATTCAAGAAATCAGAATAGCAATGAGAAATTGAGGTCAGACAGAAAATTGAAAAAATGAGAGAAAAAGAAAAGAAAAGGGGTAAACGAACTCAAACGCAAATCAGATCCCAAGTGGATCGGTGATGCCACTATGAGACATCACAGGTTGCCCATATGTAGGGTTATATCCTATAAAATGAAACGGAAGGTTAAATGCGAGAAGAAAATTGAGCTAAGCATAAGAAATCGAAATACAGGTAAGAAATGGATAAGGAAAACAAAACAAAAGGCCTACTGCAAGCAGACATCCAAAATATGCTAAAGAACAATTCACAAAGAATGGTCGGAAGGATGAAGAAAGCGATATTGGAATATAGAAATTCCATTTGTTGTTGCAATGGGGCAGCCGATCCTGCCATATGCAGATCGACCTCACCCTTTTGCCTTGCAAAAGGAAATACGAAAGGATCGAAACTAAAAAAATGGAAGAAAAATCTACAGAGAATCAAAGAGGAGAGAAACGAGCCACTTACCTGTAGGGGAGGCACTTTTTGTAGAGAGACCCTTCTTTTGCTTTTGCAGGGGAAACCCAGGTTCTTGCAGAGATGCTGAAGAAGGAAGGAAGAAGGAGGAAGGAGGAAGGAGAGGGATTTTCACAAGAGGATTGGAGGAAAGCCTCCTTCGATAGCGCAGGGGAGAAGTAGATCGTGAGAAATGAAAAGGATGTAGGGGTGAAAGGTGGATCCCCTGAAGAGGCACAGGCGACCCCTTCTTAAAGAAGAAGCTGACTCGAGTTGTTGGAGATCAAGGGTCAATGCGAGGTTTGGTTGTAGATGGGTGGCTGGATGAAAATTGTTGTAGATGGGTGGCTCGGGAAGGTGATCGGGCGGCTGGGAGAGGGTTGAGGAGAGGAGCCATGGAGGAGTGCGGCGGTTGAGGGGGAGAAGGCGCTGTAACCCATCCGCCCCTTTTACAAAAACCTTAAAAGAGGTTTTGTAAAGGGGGTCCCTTTAAATTTACGAACTTTCCAGAAGGAGGCTTGTTTCAAAAGTTTATCCTCGAAAAAGGGTTTTTCTAAAAACTATTTTTGTAATTTTCTTTTTGTTTTGATTTTTTTTGTTCTTTTCTGAGTATTTTTATTTTTTTGTATTTTTAGAATAAAGATTTGAGAAAACAAAGACTAAAACCCTAATTTTTTTGTATTTTTTCTAAAAGGAATATTTACAAAAGTATTTTCCTGAAAATTTCAGACCATTTCGGGGAAATTTCTTCAGAAAAAGGGGTTTGGATCCAAGTTTTTGAGAAAATATTCGAGTTTTAAACCTCGAATTGAGGAATATAACATGATGGATCCAAACGGATACCGGACAAAGTGTCTGAGCTTTTCAAAAGTTATTTTGGAAATTTTTAGAATCTGATTTAAAAATTGGATAATGAAGCTCAGATTTGGATTTTGATCTAGATCCGAATCCGAAATTGAGTCAGATATGTAAAATGAATTTAATTTCAACATAATTTGAGAAACAGAATAGGATTTAGATTTAAAACTGACTCAATTACCCAGAAGATGGGGCAAAGGGTAAAATGGGGATATTTACAACATTTTGAAAAATTTAGAGTGTTCACAGTCACCTTCCATCACGATACCACCCTCTTCCTCCTCCGCCCATCTCCAACCGATCTCTTCTCAAACCTTCCTCTCCTATTTAACAAAGCTCTTTACTCCTTCATTTTCACCGCTTCTTCACCCCTGCACCTTCCTTCCTTCTTTTTATCGCATTTCACCTCCCCATTTACATCTTCTTCCTCTTTCCATCCATTATCGACCCCGACATCTTCTTCCTCTTTCCATTGGCTTTCCTCCTCCCCTCTGGACCATTGATCCTCCAGCAGCACAATTAGGAGATTCATTCCGTTGATCTCTGCGATCAGGTAAGTAGCCCATTTTCCCTCATTGTTTCAATTTCATAGTAAGCGTCCTTCTGTTCCTTTTTCCTTTATCGATTTCATTTTCCCTTCTTACTGTTTTTACGAATTTCTGTGTATCTCTTCAATTTCTGATAAACAAGCCCCTTGTAATGACGATCTGCGCTTGGCAAAATCAACTTGCATACGACGACATTAAAGGAACATTCATGTTCCGACAAGTTTATTTTATTTTCTTTTATTATTTTTTTTTATTTTATCATTTTCGATCTCCGATTTGTTGTTCGCCTCTTGACTTCCCTTCTAAATTTCAGTTTCTTATTGGCATTTATATCTTTCTTCTAATGATCAATCCTCTGTATTCATTTGATTGTCTTCTGATTGTTTGTTTTTTTTTTCTTTTATTTATATTTTGCACTATTACTTCCTGTTTTGTGCCATCCTCTTCATCTATGTTTTCTCAATGCTGATATATGCTTTGTATTCACGACATAGCATCCATTAGCATCTATGCCAGCATATCGAACATCATTTTTCCTTTTTTTTAGCATTCATCAACATCACTCTTCATTGTAAATTTTAGATTTATGTTTCCCACTATTCCAGCATTTTTTTTCCCCATTTCATCGATCGGCTTTGTTTGTTTATCTCGATGACTGTAATTTTCCAGTTATATGTGATGGTCGTATGACATCCTTTTGCTTTCTTGTTCATTTTTCAAACATGATTGTTTGTTATAAGAAACATTCAGAACCCAGCCTGAAGAAGGCAACGAAAAACCCACCCGAACCTGCCTGATTATAACACCATCGAAGGTAAAAGGGGTGGCATTCTCTGTGTAAACTGCGATGGACCTTTGAATCACTCAGGATCATGTATTGTCTGGTACTGTCGATTTGGGTAATGACCCCGAAGGTAAGGCTAAGGTCCACTGTGAGGTATGAGGATGTTCATTGTTGCAGAAATATATCCTTTGATGCAGTCATTTCCAATTTTCCCTGCTTTTGATATTTTTAATTTCAGTATTGTAATAAACTAAACATTAATGAAAAACTCTACATTTCCGGCATTAGGTAGAATGAACGTGCATTGTAAATGAATTCCATATTTTCTCCTTTATTTTCCAAAATCTCACAAATGGCAAACACGAATGGCACGTGCACCATTTCGTAAGAGGTAATTAATCCTAAGTCGATGATTTGCATCAATGGACATAGTCAGGATGTAAACAAAACTTAGGATTTTTATCTTTTATAAAATAACACTGATCCACACTGGATCCTTTTAAAAAATCACCATATTTTCAAATATTTCTTTCTTTTATTAGAGTTTAACTTAAAATTGGCTCAAAATATATACCAATGGTCATAGTCAGGGTATATTGAGAGTTAATTTCATTTTAAACTCTATAAAAGCATAAAAATATGTTTTATTCTTCACCTGAATTTAAATATAGATTATTATATAATACATTTCAATGACCATAGTCAAGGATGTATTATATTTTCAATCTTATTTCAATTCATGTAAAGAATGAAATATAATTTTCAAATCCAATTTCAAAATCTTTAAATTCATTCATCATTTAGGATAGAATTACATCACATTTTCAAGATTCTTTTTCATAAATCCAAGTGATTTCCTTCAGATATCTTCTTCACTTCTCAAATCAATTTTCAACTCTCGTAAATTCAGATATCATTTTCAGATTCTAACTTTAAATTCGAAGTCCAAATTTGACTTTGAAATTTATTTGTATCTCCCAAATTCAAACTTCAAAATTCAAGGTCTAATTTGACTTTGAAATTCATTTGTATATTCAAAATTCAATTTCTAAATCCAATTGGAAATTTTGATTCATCTCCTAATCCCAAATTCTAACTTCAAAATTCAAAGTTGTGATCATCGCAAAATTTTTCCTCTCATAATGTTCTCTCTCTTCCTTCTCTTTTCCTTTCCAACCTCTTATTTTCCTCCTTTTTGAAGGGAGAAAAGATAAAAGAACGGAAAGAAAGAGAGAAGAGAAAAGAAAGAAGAGAAGAGAAGAGGAACTCTTTTACGGGTCTCACTTGACCTTAATTTTAAAAATATTTGAAATAACTCGCCTCCGTTTTTGAAATATTTGCGGGAAAACTGGGAGACGGGATCCACTCGTCGGTACGAGGTTCGACCATTCCTGGCGCCTTTACCAGGGGTAATCGAACCAAGGGTCGAATTAATGCCTTTTGCTTTGCTAAGAAATTATCTAAGTATTTATCCTAAGTCTAAAATGCACAATGAATCATGTTTGTGCAAATGCAAAGATGTATGCTCTTTTTGAAAATATTTTGAAGAAATCCCAAGTGAATCCTATAAAGTGAAGAAATGTTTTCTAACTTAGAACTTAAGATTAAAGTTCTAAGTTTTTAGAATAATCAAGAGCTTGGGAAAATAAATCTGGAATTTGGAAATTGATCTTGAAGTCTTGAAAAAAGAGAATGAAGGAAATTTTCAAAGTCATAAATGGATTTTGAATTTAGAAGTTTGAACTTGGATGAATATTTGGAATGGAATTGAATTCCACTTTTGAAGTTTTGATTTTAGAAGGAAATGTGGGAAATCTAAAGGAATTGAGGAATGGGATTTGTAACAGTTGGAATTTCAAGATGAAATCCGAATCCAAGTTCTGGATTCTGAATAGAGTTTTGAGTTGATTTTTGGATTTAGGATCTGAAATGGGAACTTGATGTGAAATTTGGAATAGAATGGAATTGGTTTTAAGAATTGGAATCCAAGATGATATTTGGATCCGAAATCTGAGATCCAAGATAGGGTTGGACTCTGGATCCCAAGATGGAATTGGATCTGAAGTCTGAGATCCAATGTAGGATTGGGTTCTGGATTCTAGAATGGATTTGGATCTAAAGTCTGAGATCCAATATAGAATTGGTTTCTGGATCCTAAGAATTGGAATTTGAATCTGAATCTTAGATCCAATGGTAGAATGAGGATCTGGATCCTAAAAAGAAATTTGGACCTATGATTGGAGATCCAAAGTGGAATAAGGATTTGGATCCTAAATGGAATTTGGATCCACGATGGGAGATCCAAGGTGGAATAAGGATTTGGATGGAATTTGGATCTGTGATGGGAGATCCAAAATGGGATAAGGATTTGGATCCTAAATGGAATTTGGATCTGTGATGGGAGATCCAAAATGGGATAAGGATTTGGATCCTAAGAATTTGGAATTTGGATCTGAATCTGAGATCCAAAGCAGAGTTGGATTCTGGATCCTAAGAATTGGAATTTGGATCTGAATCTGAGATTCAAAGCAGAGTTGGATTCTGGATCCTAAGAATTGGATGTTGGATCTGAATCTGAGATCCAATGGAATGAGAATCTGTATCCTAAATGGAATTTGGATCTATAACTGGAGATCCAAATGGAATAAGGATTTGGATCCTAAATGGAATTTGGATCTGTAATTGGAGATCCAAAATAGAATGGAGTTTTATACTGGGAAATCTGCATCCAAGTTGAGACTAGGATTTGATTTTGGATTTGGTTTATGAAAAATCCAAATAGGACCTTTAAAGATGGATCCGGGTTTTTAGAAACCCAAAATTTAAGCTTGAGATTCAAATCCAAACCTTGATTTGAAGATAAGGGGATGAACTTGATTTTGAAATCAGAAGATAATTTCAAAGTTAAATTGAACTTTGAAATTGGATTTTGAATTTGAGTTGGAAATTTGAAGTTTAAATATAAAGGAATTTCAAAGTCAAATTGGACTTTGAATTTGAAATTTTGAATCTTAAAATGAGATAGAATTGGATTTGAATAAGATCTGATGAAGAAGAAGAAACACTTGGGATTTTGAAAAAGAAGTTTTGAAAATATGATGCGATTCTACCCTATATGATGAATGAATTTGCATAAGTTGAAATTGGGTTTGAAAATCATATTTGATTCTTTAAATGAATTTAAATAAGACTAATGATATAATACATCCCTGACTATGGTCATTGAGTATATTATATAATAGTCATATCTAAATTCAAATGAAGGATAAAATATCTTTTTGGTGCTTTTATGGAATTTAAAATGAAATTAACCCTCAATATACCCTGACTATGGCCATTGGTATATATTTTGAGTTAATCCTAAGTTAAATTCTGATAAAAGAGAGAAAATATTTTGAGAAAACATGATGAATTTTGAAAGTGGACCCAATGTGGATCCAGTGTTATTTTGTAAGAGATAAAAATGCTAAGTTTTGTCCACACCCTGACTATGGCCATTGATGTGGATCATCAACTTAGTATTTATTATCTCTTACGAAATGGTGCACATGCCATTCGTGTTTTACCATTGTGAGAATTTTTGAGAAAATAAAGAAGAATGCATGAAAACAATTCATGATATTTACAATGCTCATTCATTCTACCTAAAGCAGGAAATGTAAATTTTCATTAGCCTATAGTTATTACAACATGTAAAACCAAATTTACAACCCCAAGTAATGACTTTTCTTCACATATTCCCCTGCAAAAAATATTTGGTTAGTATGAAAAATAGAGGAAAACTACCCATGTTATATGGAGGTCAATGGTAAAATGCCAAGATATATATGATGAAAGAAATGGGAAATGATACATGCACACTTATATGTTTATGCATATATATATATATATATATATATATATATATATATATATATATATATATATATATATATATATATATAGATAGATGTAGGGCATGTACTATGGTTTATGAAATATGAGAAGTGATAAAGGGCTGTGGGTAGCATAGTAAAGTGCTGAATGCGAAACAGGAAATAAAGGGGAGGAAGTATGAACGCAAGGTAGGAAAATATGAATATGGAACAAAGGAGACAATGGTTAGAATTCTAATTGAATCTAAATCACTTAGGTGATCTGCCCTAAGAAGAGTTACACTATCTGACAATGTTAAGATGAGGCTGGGTGTGGTAAAGTGGACATGCTAATGTGGAGTGCAAAGATATATACAAGTGGTGTAACGTGTAGATGACAGGGGCTGACAGTAGGGGGTTGCGGCAGCAACTGATCTAAAAATGACCATCATATATACGATAGGATGGTGAACAACTTCAGAAATGAGTCTGGCAATTATAAATCTCATTACAGACAGTAAAATTAATAGTTACAAAACAGGCCTTTTGGAAGCTCCTTCTGGAGGAGTATCCATCACCATGACTGAGGTTAGCAGCATGGAATCTGATGAATTCCCCTTTCACGCCAGCAGATAGGGGTAGTCTAGCAGAAGCATTTCGTGCCTATCTATGGTTATGGATTACTAAATCATGTTGGCACTTTTTGCTGGAAGATCATTGATATAGACCTGTTAACAGGGGGGGGAAGAACAGTTCTTTTTGCAGCAATAAAGTGTGACAAACAATATATGCTGGTAGGTGTTAAAAAAAAAGCATGCAGTAGAGAACGACTGTAATATGCCGTAGCCAAGTGACAATGAAATGGAAACAACTGAATGCCGAGGTGTGCAAATAATGCAGATATGAGAAGTTAATGCAAACATGAGAGGTGCTGGACTGATGGTCGCGATAGAAAAAGTAGCATCACTCTTGCTGACTGAAACTGATATAGCTCCAACCTCTTCAAAGCCTATTCTCTGAGATGGTGAATGATTACATGACTCTTCGGCCTTCTAGGTCTGTCCTTATGACCTATCTTTTTTTATCATCTGTTTCATCTTCACCGTGGATGTCGATCTCATCCTCTTTGTTTGATGACTCTGGCCGCTGTGTCCCACTGTTGCGGAGAGGCTCCAGTCACAATCTACTGATAATGGCCTTCCTCTAGAAGAATGAAAAAGCAAGCATGCCAATCCCAATGGACTAGCATAATTACCCCAAATCATAACATTAATAGCCACTGTGGGATGGTAAAATATAGTGACAGAGGTTGTCTTCCCTGTTGTAAGCCCAAAAAAAAGAATGATGGCCAGGCCAAAACGTGCAGGGCAATGAGACTAAAACAATGCACCAGACTGGCCCCAAGGGCTAGTCTGAGGCCTAGAAATGGCCGAGAACATGTTGCTATTATTCTCTAGTCATAATCCTAAAACAGTGATGCCATCGTTAGTAATAACCGATTGTTATAGAAGACAAAGCCCCATGTATTCAACCTCAGATTTATAACCACGTACTTGATATACACCATCTCTGTGGTAATTGTACACAGATAAGCAAACGTCTATGAATATACAGCAAGGATGAGAGCTGGATTTATGGCAACATATCCAACTACCCCCATCGCGGCAAACACCAAAGACGCAAAGGTAAATTTGGATGATAAGTGCTATCTCCTGAAGACAGTATCCGCAATGGCAACCAAATGGGGCGTCAATGATCAGAGGACTGAACTAACGCATCCACAGAGAAGATCCGTGTTTGTAAAAGCTACTAGGTACAAAAAAAAAAGAAGAAGAAACGAGTGCAGCAGAGAGGGATTTCTTGGCAGGCTCAATGAAGAATGGGTTATGGTAAAGAAACCCCAATTTCCCCAGAATCCAAACATCTAATACAAATATAAGATACTGGAGGACGTTCAATAGTCCAGGCAATTTTGATTTTTATGATGGCATACTTGTTGATCATAGCAAGGAGGCTAGAGCACAAAGCATACCCAACAACAAAGCTACTCGTGATATGATATTTGCTTGACAGCTCCAAATTTTGATGGCACATCGTTCATCTTTCCACCTTCAAAATTCTAACCACCAAACCTCAACTTCCAAACCCCCAACCACTTCGGGGGTTGAATGTTTTCTCTTTCAAAAAGTTCTGTTTACTCACAGTTGGTTATCAACGCCATCCTACAGATGAGAATAAAACGAGGAAGAAGGCAGAATTGCATTGAAATAAATAAATAAAAAAAGGGCCAGAGGAGATACAGGGTAATGGGAATCACAGGCCAACACTGGTTAATATACAAGGGATATGACGACCCGAGGACACGCGCGATGCCATGGATTATTAGGGTGAAACAAGAACTCCAATTCCGTGAGTAATCAAGATAGAGCTAAAATATAAGAGCTGATAGGCGAGCAAAGCATAACTGGATCATCAAAAAAAAGAAAAAAAAAAAGAAAAAAGAAAAAAAGAAAAGGAACAGATGTGAAAGAGGAGCATAAATACAGAGGGAAACAAACTCAAGGTAGATAATAAAAAAAATCATAACCTACAATACCATAACGGGAGGATCAGCATAGACATGAGCATTGAAATTCCATGATCGAAAGAAGGAAAGAACAGTAAAGTAAAGAAAATGTTGGAATGAATGCATTCCATTGATTTTGCACGCAGGTGGATCGGTTCTGCTATATGCGGACCGAACCCCACCTATTGTGCCTTAAAATGCAGATAATAAAAAGAAAGAAAAAAAATATACAGAGTAGTAAGGAAGATCGAATGAGAAAATGCTGGAAAATGAAGGGGCAAAATATTTGTAGAAGATAGGAGGAGAAAGTAGGGTAATTACTGTTATCATCGCAAAATTTATCCCCTCCCTTGCGAGAAAGAAACGAATTTCGCGAGTCAAACTCGACCAAAGTTTTGAAAATGATTTTGAAAATTTACTCGCCTCCGTTTTTAAAATTTGCGGGAAAATTCCGTGGAATGGGATCCGCCTGTCGGTACGAGGTTCAACCGTTCCTGGCGCCTTTACCAGGGGTAATTGAACCAAGGATCAATTATGTGCTTTAATTTGACTCAAATAGCTAAATTATGCTCTATTTTTACTAGAATGCACAAAGAATCAGGCTTGTGCTATGAAATTTTTTAAAAAATGCAAGTTTGAGAAACTATGATGTTTGCTTTGGAAAATTGAAATGCATTTGGAAAATGATTGGAAAAGTGCTTGAAATTGGAGTTTTTGGGAAAATCATTGAATTTCATTGGAAATCAGAAATTTGCATTGAAAAGTGATTTCTCAGGAAAACTTGAAAATCTGAGAAAATTGGTTTTGAGATTGGAAACTTGGAATTGCTTTTATAAGAAAATGGATTTGAGAATCTTGAGAAAATCTAAGAAATTTATTGGAAAATGACTTTTGAAATGGAAAATGAATTCTCAGGAAAACTGGAAAATATGAGAAAATCGATTTCTGAAAACTTGGGATTTTAAAATTTAAGAATTTGAAAACATAGGAAAATCTTGATTTGAACTTGGGAAATGCTTTGAAATGTCATTTGAAAACTTAGGATTTTGAGAAAATCAGATCCTGAGAAAGACTTGGAAATTCTTGAGAAAATTGAATTTTCTGAAATTGAAATTGGAAAATGAGTTTGAAAATAATGCAATTTGAATGATATGAATGAATGAATATGAATTTGAAAAGGGAATTTCATTGAGGAATTGGGAAATCCTTTTGAAACTTTGAGAAATGCAGTGCATTTTTGAAGTTAGCCTAAGAGTGTAGGCTGAATGTGGCTGATATAAAGATCATAAATCTTGGTTTTCTTCGTATTCTGACTATGGCCATAAATACGAATCCCACCGAGTTTATAAACTCCATAAGAGCTTGTGCACGTGCCATTCGTGTAAACCATAGTGAATTTGAAATAATGTGCATGAATCATACATCACATATTGAAATTTGCATAAATTAAACTATATGCAATGCAACCCTATTCTAAGCAGAAAAGTAACTCTTATTCCAAATTATTACATTTGAGGTTACATTGAATTGAAATAAAAAATAAAAGCTAAGTCTTCTTCTTGAATGTTCCTGCAAAACAACGTAAATCCAGTTTTAATTAGTTTCACATGGTATTCATAGCCTTGAAAGCCTTGCTTATTTACATCAGTTGGAATGAATGCAAACGGAGGAGTCAACTGCTTGGGCTGAAGCAACTTATCCTTGTTGGAGGCTGCCAATGGTTGAAGATGAACTGCAACAAGTGAAGTGGTTGGAGGTACTGCTTCAATGGTGTTGTAGGCACCGGCTGGAGATACTTCAACGTTGGAAAAGGTGGAGCTGCAAGGTTGTTTGCTATGGAGGCTATTGGCTGGAACAATGGTTGATGGTTGTCGTGTTGGAGGTGAAGGCTGGACCGGTTGGGATGTAGCAATGGTGGCAATGGCTGTTGGGCGTGAAAAGGAAGGCTGGATCTGTGTTAGAGGTGTTGCAGGGGAAGCCGGATGCTGCTGAAGGAGGGCTGTTGTTGGAGGCCTAGCTGCTGCTGTGGTGAAAGATGGGCTGCATCAAGTGTAGGTGGTGCTGTCAAGGAAGGAGAGGTGGAGAAGCTGCTGTGGATGTTGCAGCAATGGTGAGGAGCTGCTACAAGAAGGATGGTTGTTGTGGCTGCAACAGCCAACAGAGAAGGAGAGAGCTCAAGGGAGAGAGAGAGAGAGAGAAAGAGAGAGACGTGAATTGAGCTTGGGAGGCCAGCCGTTCTTTTTTTCCTTTTGTTTTTGATTGGTAACTTAGGAAAGATGATATCTTTCCCTAAGTTACCATTGATTAATGAAGAAGGCTGTGTAATGCCCAAGGCTACAGCCGTATGGCTTTGGAGGAAGAAAGGAGTAAGGAAGGGAAGAAGGAAAAGGAAAAGGAAAGAAGAGGGGAGAAAGAAAAGGAAAGAAAGGGAGGAAAAGGAGAGGGAAAGAGGAAGAGAAGGGGCTGGATAGGGTATACGTGAGTGGCTGGGAGAGGAAGGAAAGGAGGAAAGAAAGAAAGAAAGAAAAAGAAAGAAGAAAGAAAGAAAAGAAAGAAAAGAAAGAAAAGAAAGAAAAAAGGAAAGTAAAAAAAATAAAAATAAAAATAAAAAAGAAAATGGAGGAAGAAAGAAAGGAAATGGGCTGGATTGAGGGCTAGGGTGGTCGACCCCCTTGTGGGTCCCACCTTAGGAAAATAAAATAATAATAATAATAAAAAAATAAATAAAGAAAAAGGTAAATTTTTTTTTCTTTTTTTATAAATTAAAACAGAAAATGCAAATGTATGGGCCATCTCAGAGCGGGTCCAAATTCCACTTTTGAAATTCATTTTGACGATTAAAGGGGTAAAATAATCTTTTCAGAAACTTTCTAGATGAAACGAGCTATTTTTGGCAGTTTTTGAAACGAGCTCGGATTTTGAAGTTCAATACCTCGTTGCGAAGCAAATCTAATGTAGAATTTAAAAATTTAATTTTGGAAGAAATCCAAATTGTTTTTGTTGAGAAAATGCTTCCAAATCTATTTTCAGACAAAACGAGCTATTTTTGGCAGTTTTTGAAACGAGCTCGGATTTTGAAGTTCAATACCCCGTTGCAAAGCAAATCCAATGTAGAATTTAAAAATGTAATTTTGAAAGAAATCCAGATTGTTTTTCTCGAGAAAATATTTCCAAACGAAATGAGCTATTTTTTGGCAGTTTTTGAAACGAGCTCAGATTTTGAAGTTCAATAGCTCATTGCGAAGCAAATCCAGTGTAAAACTTGAAAATTTGATTTTGAAAGAAATCCAGATTATTTTTCTTGAGAAAATATTTCCAAATTTAGACTCCCGGGGTGAAAATGTCAATTTTGGAAACCCGAGGTTTGAAATTGATTTCTGAAAACTTTTAAAACTCAATCTGGATTGAAATTTATAAAGCTGGAGTTCTGGACTTCGAAAATGAAATGAAATGTGATGAAATGTTATGAGATGCTGAGAAATGATATGAAATGATGAGAAATGACATGAAATGCTATGCGAAATGCTAACCCTGAATGAAGAATTTTGGATGTCAGACCCCGATTGACACTTGTACCAGTTTAAAAAGCATTAAAATTGATAAAATTTACAAAATAGCTCAAGAAATGATTTTCGAGACTCTATTGGGTTAGAGTGACACTGAAAATTGGGGTTCGAGCTGAATTAAACTGAAATGAGCTGGATTGAGCTGGGTTTTAGAGTTTCAGAACTCCAATGAGCTGACAATGATGCTGACTCAACTGACCTTTCCGATTGAATTTTCAAGAAAAGTTGCCATTTCTAGAGAAATGGTACGGAATGATCACTGGAGCGAAGTGAATTACGAACCTGAGCTGGGTTTGAGCTAGAACGAAGGTCAGTAATACTGATATGAACTAAAATCAAAGCTTGAACACTAGCTCAATTAACTGAACTCAACTCAATTTCAGCAGAAAGAGCTAAAATGGACTAAAATGGGCTCCTGAACACTTAGAAATGGTTTTGAACTGAAATTGGAGCACTTGAACTTCTGGTGAGCTCAAGTTAGACTCTGGGGAACATGATTGACTGGGAATGACTGACTTGTAGACAATTGGCTTGGATTCGAGTGAGAAATGAGCTCATTTTTTAAGAAATGATCCCATTTTGGCAGGAATGGTCAGAAATGAAAATGGTCTGTTCATTGTGAGCTCAGATGAGCTTGAGATGACTGATATTTTAACTGTCCTGAACTGACCAATGAGCTTAGTTGACTCCGATTGACTAGGGTCCGGGATGACCTAGGGGTAAAATGGTAATTTTCTTAATGAAAATGGGTAAAATGTTGATTTTTTGAAACTGACTCGGGGTTTGACTTCTACACTGACCTACAAGGTTGGCACTACACGAGGAGGGATTTTTAAGAATAGATGAGGAAAATTTGGGGTGTTTACAGATGCCCCTCTTTGCTACTAAGCCGGCTTGAAGACGAGCTTAGTGGCAAAGAAAACACACCAAATTTGGGCTATAAAAATGCCCCAGTTAGAAGGATCTGACTGGATATGAAGAGATTTAGCCCTGATGAAAATGGTAGATATGAAATGGAGAATAAAGAAGAAAAATTTTACCTCAAAAGAAGTGAGATTCAAGTTTTTGCCCTTAACCTGGATGGGACAGAAAATACCTCGTGTAGAAATGAAGCTCAGGTTTAACCCTTAACCTGACCGGGGAATGAAATACCTCATCAAAGGAGGCTCATGTTTGTACCCTTATCCTGATTGGGCGGAAAATGAAATACCTCATCAAAGGAGGCTCAGGTTTATACCCTTATCCTGATTGTGCAGAAAATAAAATACCTCATCAAAGAAGGCTCAGGTTTGTACCATTATCCTGATTGGGCGGAAAATGAAATACCTCATCAAAGGAGGCTCAGGTTTGTACCCTTATCCTGATTGGGCGGAAAATGAAATACCTCATCAAAGGAGGCTCAGGTTTGTACCCTTATCCTGATTGGGCAGAAAATGAAATACCTCATCAAAGGAGGCTCAGGTTTGTACCCTTATCTTGATTGGGCGAAAAATGAAATACCTCATCAAAGGAGGCTCAGGTTTGTACCCTTATCCTGATTGGGCGGAAAATGAAATACCTCATCAAAGGAGGCTCAGGTTTGTACCCTTATCCTGATTGGGCGGAAAATGAAATACCTCATCATGGGAGGCTCAGGTTTGTACCCTTATCCTGATTGGGTGAAAAATGAAATACCTCATCATGGGAGGCTCAGGTTTGTACCCTTATCCTGATTGGGCGAAAAATGAAATACCTCATCAAAGGAGGCTCAGGTTTATACCCTTATCCTGATTGGGCGACGAAATCAAGTCCTTAAGAAGGATTTAAAATTGGTGTCAGGATGTATCAAAAACGGACATCAAGCTCTCACTTCACGTCAGGATAGCTAGAAAATATTGTCAAAATGTTGGAAATTTTGTTGTTGATTCAAAGTTTTTGAAAATGATGCACATTGTTGCAAAGATATTCCTTCTTTTCTACCTGAAGCATTACCTCCAAACGAGATTCACTTCGTAGAATCAAGATTTAGCATCCAAATTTCTTGCGATTGACCTTCTTCAAGGAGGTTATCAATTTCCTTGATATGACCAAGAAAGAGAATTTGATATTATGAAAGCAACTGATGAAAGAATATTGATAATAGAATTGCACAAATTTAAAGAAATTCTTGGCAAATTTTGGCAGTTTGATATCCTGGGAGTTTCTCTCATGATAATCTTTCTGCACTCTTTTGGCTCTCTTGGGTTTTTGCTACATTCTCCTTCATTTTGGAGATGTTCTGACTTTTTCTCTCTTTCTTTTTCCTCTCTTGCTCTCTTTTGGGAAGGGTACGTCACAAACTCCTTCAACTTGGAGATGTTTCGATCCTTCTTTGACGATATTGGCTTCTTGGATGGAGATTTTTTTTTTTTGAAGGATAGCTGAAATTAAATATCTTTTAGGGATTGTCGGTAGGTTCATCGCATCTGCCTTCATCTCGACAGTGCTTTGGACTTTCCCTGGAAGAATCCGTCACAAACTCCGTCATCTTGGAGATGTTTCGAATCTTCTTTGGCCCCGGAGGTCTACTCGCTTAATTCGCCTTCATCTTGATGACAAGTGAGAGATCTCTTTTGCGGATATTTAATTGCAGCTTAGATGATTTTAAGGAGACAGGGCTGGGATGAGTTCTCTCTTTTTCTAGCACTCAGGATATTTCCACTGCCTCATTTTCACAAGAATGGTCTTTAAAATGTGTCATTGACTACGATCAATATCAATCATCTATGGCTTTGCAAAAACATTGAATCTTCTTTTCTGACCATATCGAGGATTTACCCTTCATCCTTTTGGTTGGCCAATAGAAAGAATTTGGATTTTTGAATCCTTCTTCTCAAAAGCTTTGCCTTTTTGGAAGTAATACTGAAGGTAAACTGAGGTAAAAATTTGTGCAATAAAGTTCTGAAATCAACAAATAATTTGATTGACAAATTGACAAAGTTTTCTTGAAATCCTAGGTGAAAAAGAGCATTTAAAGTCCGGTTTAATGCACCCGTGACAAAAATTATTCTCTCCTTTCCCCAAAGGAGGTGACTATCAGTTTACTGAGAACCATATCATTTCAATTGAGAACGACCATCGGTTCATTGAGAACAATATCGGTTCAATTAAGAATGACCGTCGGTTCACTGGGAACAATATCAATTCAATTAAGAATGACCATCGCTGGGAATAATATTAGTTTAATGAAGAACGACCATCGGTTCATTTGGAACACTATCAGTTCAATAAAGAACGACTATTAGTTCACTGGGAACACTATCAGTTCGAGGAAGAACGACTATCAGTTCGCTTCGAATATTATCAGTTCAATGAAGAACGACTATCAGTTCGCTTGGAACACTATCTGTTCGATGAAGAACGACTATAAGTTCACTTGGAACACTATCAATTCAATGAAAAACGACTATCAGTTCGCTTGGAACACTATCAGTTCAATGAAGAACGACTATCAGTTCACTTGGAACACTATCAGTTCAATGAAGAACGACTATCAGTTCGCTTGGAACATTATCAGTTCAATGAAGAACGACTATCAGTTCGCTTGGAATACTATCAGTTCGATGAAGAACGGCTATCAGTTCACTTGGAACACTATCAGTTCAATGAAGAACGACTATCAGTTCGTTTGGAACACTATCAGTTCAATGAAGAACGACTATCAGTTCGCTTGGAACACTATCAGTTCAATGAAGAACGACTATCAGTTCGCTTGGAACACTATCAGTTCGATGAAGAACGACTATCAGTTCACTTGGAACACTATCAGTTCAATGAAGAACGACTATCAGTTCGCTTGGAACACTATCAGTTCAATGAAGAACGACTATCAGTTCGCTTGGAACACTATCAGTTCAATGAAGAACGATTCTCAGTGGGAATAATATCAGTTCAATGAAGAATGACCATCGGTTCACTTAGAACACTATCAGTTCGATGAAGAACGAATATCAGTTCACTTGGGAACACTATCAGTTCGATGAAGAACGACTATCAGTTCACATGGAACACTATCAGTTCAATGAAGAACGACTATCAGTTCATATGGAACACTATCAGTTCAATGAAGAACGAGGACTATTATATAGAGTTGGATTGCTTCTATGAACGGTTTCAGGATTATCCCCTTATCCTGAACGGGGATAGAAATTGGATGACCCGAAGGTCGACATTGACATAATTAATATTGAACTTGAATTCTGATGAAAGGTCAACGTGAAGACTGCACCTAAGAGATCGAATAACGTGACCAATGGGCAAGACACCAACACGAGTGTTAGATTTTTAAAGGGTACCAGTACGAGCACTGGATTTTGAAAACGTACCAGTACAAGCATTATGTTTTGAAAGATTACCAGTACGAATACTGGGTTTTGGAAGATTACCAGTATGAGCGCTGGATTTTGGGAGATTACCAATACGAGCACTGGATTTTGAGAGATTACCAATACGAGCACTGGATTTAGAAGAATTTACCAGCACGAACCTTGGATTTTGAAAATCTTACCAGCACGAACACTGGATTTTTGAAAATTTACCAGCACGAACACTGGATTTAGAAAATTTTTACCAGCACGAACCTTGGATTTTGAAAATCTTACCAGCATGAACACTGGATTTTTGAAAATTTACCAGCACGAACACTGGATTTAGAAATTTTTTACCAGCACGAACCTTGGATTTTGAAAATCTTTCCAGCACGAACACTGGATTTTGAGAATTTACTAATTGATTTTGATAGAAGATTTTCAGTCTTCACCCTCACGACGACTTGGACAACTGTCGGGGTCTCAGGATTTATCCCTTAACCTGAAGGGGAAGTTCAGGTTTATCCCTTAACCTGAAGGGGAAGTTCAGGTTTATCCCTTAACCTGAAGGGGAAATGAATTTGATGCAAATGAATGTAAATGGATGCAAATGAATGCATGTAAATGTAAATGAATGCAAATGTATGCAAAATGATGTAAATGAATGCACATGTATGCAAAATGAGAGATTTGTTTGATCCTACCTGCATACATAATGTTTTAAAGACAAATTTTAAAATAATGCCCCAGTGTAACTGGGAAAGAAGGATTTGACCATTATTGAGGAAAATATATTGAGGAATTACAAAGGATGGAATAGAGGATTTAAGTATAGAAAATTTTCAAATGTTAATCATTGATGGGGTCTAATAATTCCACACCATCGGCATTGATGAGCAGATATTAATTGCAGAGTAATGCTTCCTCAACAACATAGGGACCTTCCCAATTCGGCGACCATTTGCCACCCAGACGGTGCTTGAGATAGGCCGTTGATCTGAGCACTATATCATTGACTCAAGATTTTCTTTGAATGACAAATTTTGCATATTGTTTGGCTATCCTCTGACGATATGATTGAGCGTGCTCTGTTGCTCTGAGTCTTCTTTCATTGAGCAAATCAAGTTGTACCAGTCGCTGCTGCTAATACTGATCAAGCGATAACTCCAGCAGTGATGCGAACTTCAAGGCAGGTTTCTGAACATGTAGAGGCAATACTACTTCAGTTCCGTAGACAAGTTCTGACGGAGTAGCATTAGTTGGAGTACAAATGGTGGTTCTGTATGCCCATAATGCATCATGGATCTTCTCATGCCAATTATGGCCTGTTTCCAAGGTTCGCTCCAGGATTCGAATCAGAATCTTATTGGTGGCCTCTACCTGACCATTCCTTTGAGGATAATAAGGAGCGGAGAAACGATGCTGAATTCTGAACTTTAAGTCAAATGTCCTCATTCTCTTATTCTTGAAATGACTCTCATTGTCTGACACGATATCGTGCGGTATGCCGAAACAACAATATTCTTGTGGATGAATAAGACCATGTGTCGACCTTCTATTATACGCAAAGTGATAGCTTCGACTCATTTAGTGAAATATTCTGTTGCGGCAAGAAAATATTTGTAGCTGTTTGAAGCAGGAGTGATGGGGCCCACAACATCAAAGGCCCACATAGAAAAAAGCCATGGAGAGATGGCGATTCGCAAATATGTTGCTGGCGCATGAATAGAAGGTGCATGTATCTGGCATAGAGCACACTTCTTCACAAAATGGTAGCAATCTTGTTGCATAGTCTTCCAATAAGATCATGCCCGGATGATTTGCTTGATAAGAGTTTGGTAGCCGATGAGTCTACTGCAAATGCCTTCGTGTACCTCCTGGACAACTTCTTTGGCTTCATCTTCGTCTAGGCATCTGAAATATTTAGAACTGAATCCACGATGATAGAGGACATCGGCAATAATAAAATATCGGGCAGACACATGCCAAATCACTCGTTACTCTTACCAGTGATATTCTAAGAGAAGGAGACAGATGTCTTCTTTTTTATGGGAGCCTTTCTGAAACAGTCCTTAGCTTGCTCAGACATCATCCTAATCATCATTTTCTTGAACATCTGATATGTAGTAGGATCAATGCCATCCCTATCATTCAAACTCTGTCTTCTGGCGGATCTTGGAGAATCCATTTCTTCTTGCCTGCTTCTAAAATCACTGATGCCCTGATACAGTGGTGTCTTCTTGCTTGATCTGATCTGAACCACTTGGGAATACTGATGCTCTTTGTAGAATGTATGATTAAATTTCGATGATGAAGATTCAAGATAGAAATGAATATAGTAAAAATATTTGATGAGAATTTGATAGATAATTGAAAGAACATCCCATTACTAGGGATTGGGTCGCCGTTGGAGTCACGACAATTATGTTGTCATTCTTTGCAAGGAGAACGAACAACTGCAAATATGCCTTGTCACCTAGGCGAGGTTATCAAACCATGATAGAATGAAAATTGAAGGATTTTTTTTTTCTTTATTGAAGGAAAAATATGATTGCATCAATAGTGGACTTGAGAAAGAGGGAGTATATAGACAGTCTGTCACCACTCTTAACGATCAACAGAGACACGAGGACCAAGAAAAAGAGTGAGAATGATGAAAGAATCTCAGCCATATATGGCAGAATGGTATGTTTCAGACCATTGTGCTGATGTAAGGTCAAACTTTGGCATAACCCCTGATAGTAGCCGAGCTTCTACGCGCTTTTGTCTCTAAGAGAATTGTCTGATGCATCACTCTGGATAGTAGTAGGTACAGGAAAATGGGCCAAGTAGCTTGAATCTCTTGCCATATGCATAGGTGTATCTGGGAGGTGATAATTCTCGATCAAAGTAGTCCCACACCACTTCTTCTTCCTACAGATAATCGATCATGAATCGGTACCGCGCAACTGGAAGAAGTTCCTTGCCATTGTATCTGAACGAACTAGCTCTAGTCGGCACATGCTGAAGGAACCAAGACTGAAGAGCATAGGTACATCCCTCGACTAGGATGGACTCTCCAAGTGTGAAGTGGGTCAATCCTCTGTATAGAAAAGCAAGCGCGGCCATGGCTATCGAGAGACGGCTCGTCCGTCAACTTCCTCATCTTCTCAAAAGCTGAACTATTCTGACATCCACTTAATTCTGTCCATCTGGAAAGAAAGCAAGTCCCACAGTACATAGAACCATCGCATGTTGAATTCTCTCTTGAGCTGTTCTGGACAGCGAGTTGACTTCTGCAAATTTTCCATGCTGTCGGTAGATCTCGATCAGGCTCACGTACTCATTCTCGTTTTCTTCAATCAGTGGCAAAGACTTGCCCCCTGTCATGCGAGCTACGACATCTTTGGGGTCCAGACCCTTAACATTGATCAGAAATTGCTGCTCTAATGGATCTCCAGGCTGACCGACTGGCTCGGGCAGTCCCATAATCTCTGAAAATTCATCCATCAATAGTGTTATCTCGCCCCACGGGAACCAGAATGTGCAAGTGCGCGGATTCCACCACTCTGCCAGTGCATGAATCAGATTGTCGTTGACTGTCAACTTTCCCACTGCAGATGCCAATTCCAACCTGCAATCGCTCAAGTGGTCCGGAAACATACGAGAGAAGTTTTTGAACCAGACATAGTACCACCGGAGGAAGAAGGGTCCAGTGCTAAGAGATCGATGCTCAGGAAGACTTTGTCGCACCTCGTAGGAGATGTGACCCTCGGGACAAATAGAATCGAGCTGACTAGATGCCATTGGACTTAGGGACAAGAAGACTGGAATTAGACTTTGGAAAAATACAAGAATTTTGAAAATTGCAGGCAGCATAAAATGAAAGCTGGAAATTCGAAGTCCAGAGGAACGAAAGAATGGAAAATCTCCTGGAGTTTTGAAGAAAAGGTGGATAATTTAGAAAAATCATCCAGGGTTTTTGAGAAAAAGGAGATATTTCACAAAAGATGGAAAATGAGGTATTTTGGAAAATTGTTCGGTATTTTGGAAAAATTGGGAAAAATATGAGAAAATAAGACGAAAATGAATATCATACATTCAATTACAAACAATTATGCACATACAGCAATCCCTAAGAAGCCAACTCTAAATGCATTGATTTTGAAAGAGCTTTAGGACCCTAATCCTGACTCTAGGCTCAGATCAACTGTGTCTAATCATGCTATGCCGATATACTCGAGCCGAGGCTTGATGTACGTGGCATAAAACTCATCTCCGGGTCTAGGCTTGTGTTTTCCCAACATCCTTGAGCGCCTGCCGATATACGTTGGACTATGGCCCTTGGTACGTGGCAGGGGGGCGTTAGCCCAAATAAGTGGCCCAGTTGTGAGGCTCTGTCCCGAACTATGGTTCTGGAAGAGAGCCCAGTAACGTGAAGACCGGGTAGACATAGGTAGGGTGGTTTTTGAAATATGATCACATGCAGGCAAACAGAGGGCTCTAAGTCCTAAAGAGATAGAATTTTGAAAACTTTTGAAGAAGCAAACATTGTTTTCATACAAGTCCTAGATTGAGGAGTGTTGTATTTCAGACCTAAGTCTAAGTGAGCATGCATAATTCGCCTCAATATGGTCCTACCAAACCATGCCTAGTCTACATGCAATCCATGTCAGCTGGGTTCAAGCCTAGGCTCCTAGGTTCACATGATATCAGGAATTAAAGCTGTCATTCCATAGAGCATAATTTTGATAATTGAGTTAAGTCAATGCACATAATTGATCAGGCGAAGACAGGTCCCATCACGGTCGCCAAACCTGTTATCATTGCAAAATTTATCCCCTCCCTTGCGAGAAAGAAACGAATTTCGCGAGTCAAACTCGACCAAAGTTTTGAAAATGATTTTGAAAATTTACTCGCCTCCGTTTTTAAAATTTGCGGGAAAATTCCGTAGAATGGGATCCGCCTGTCGGTACGAGGTTCAACCGTTCCTGGCGCCTTTACCAGGGGTAATTGAACCAAGGATCAATTATGTGCTTTAATTTGACTCAAATAGCTAAATTATGCTCTATTTTTACTAGAATGCACAAAGAATCAGGCTTGTGCTATGAAATTTTTTAAAAAATGCAAGTTTGAGAAACTATGATGTTTGCTTTGGAAAATTGAAATGCATTTGGAAAATGATTGTAAAAGTGCTTGAAATTGGAGTTTTTGGGAAAATCATTGAATTTCATTGGAAATCAGAAATTTGCATTGAAAAGTGATTTCTCAGGAAAACTTGAAAATCTGAGAAAATTGGTTTTGAGATTGGAAACTTGGAATTGCTTTTATAAGAAAATGGATTTGAGAATCTTGAGAAAATCTAAGAAATTTATTGGAAAATGACTTTTGAAATGGAAAATGAATTCTCAGGAAAACTGGAAAATATGAGAAAATCGATTTCTGAAAACTTGGGATTTTGAAATTTAAGAATTTGAAAACATAGGAAAATCTTGATTTGAACTTGGGAAATGCTTTGAAATGTCATTTGAAAACTTAGGATTTTGAGAAAATCAGATCCTGAGAAAGACTTGGAAATTCTCGAGAAAATTGAATTTTCTGAAATTGAAATTGGAAAATGAGTTTAAAAATAATGCAATTTGAATGATATGAATGAATGAATATGAATTTGAAAAGGGAATTTCATTGAGGAATTGGGAAATCCTTTTGAAACTTTGAGAAATGCAGTGCATTTTTGAAGTTAGCCTAAGAGTGTAGGCTGAATGTGGCTGATATAAAGATCATAAATCTTGGTTTTCTTCGTATTCTGACTATGGCCATAAATACGAATCCCACCGAGTTTATAAACTCCATAAGAGCTTGTGCACGTGCCATTCGTGTAAACCATAGTGAATTTGAAATAATGTGCATGAATCATACATCACATATTGAAATTTGCATAAATTAAACTATATGCAATGCAACCCTATTCTAAGCAGAAAAGTAACTCTTATTCCAAATTATTACATTTGAGGTTACATTGAATTGAAATAAAAAATAAAAGCTAAGTCTTCTTCTTGAATGTTCCTACAAAACAACGTAAATCCAGTTTTAATTAGTTTCACATGGTATTCATAGCCTTGAAAGCCTTGCTTATTTACATCAGTTGGAATGAATGCAAACGGAGGAGTCAACTGCTTGGGCTGAAGCAACTTATCCTTGTTGGAGGCTGCCAATGGTTGAAGATGAACTGCAACAAGTGAAGTGGTTGGAGGTACTGCTTCAATGGTGTTGTAGGCACCGGCTGGAGATACTTCAACGTTGGAAAAGGTGGAGCTGCAAGGTTGTTTGCTATGGAGGCTATTGGCTGGAACAATTGGTTGATGGTTGTCGTGTTGGAGGTGAAGGCTGGACCGGTTGGGATGTAGCAATGGTGGCAAGGGCTGTTGGGCGTGAAAAGGAAGGCTGGATCTGTGTTAGAGGTGTTGCAGGGGAAGCCGGATGCTGCTGAAGGAGGGCTGTTATTGGAGGCCTAGCTGCTGCTGTTGTAAGACCCGCAATTTTTCAGAAAATATCTGAATAAAATTCATGAGGCATTTACCGGTAAAAATAGCATTTCTTCTCAGAATGCGAAACGAATCAATTCCTGCGAGCCAGTTATACTTAGGATATTCGTCGAATTGCGAATATATGCTCAAACACTCTGGAAGCCATAACTTCCTAACTAAACGAAATCAATAGATTCGTACGAGCCAACTTTCTTAGTTACGTCAATACGAAGAAAATGGCGTACTCAGAATTTTTCGGAAAAAATCGCCGGAAACCCGAAATTCTTGCGGGACCCACAGAAATATTGGTGGGACCCACAGAAATATTCCTCAGAAAATATCTTGTGGGACCCACCAAATATCCTATGGAAATATCTTGTGGGCCCCACCTCAAAAGGAACCTCCAGGAATTTAAAAGAAGCCAAGGGGTAAAAGGGGTAAAAGGGGCATGGAAAAACCCAAGAGGAGGTGGGCTTGGGCTATAAATAGCCCTCCCCACTCTCTCTTCTCATAATTTCGACCCCCCCTCTCTCTCTTGCCTTCTCTCTCTCTCCTAAACCTCCCCTACCTAGCCTAGCCCACCTGAGCCCACCTGACCTGGTCTGAGCCTGCCTGACTTAGCCTGAGCCTGCCTGACCTGGTCCTAACCCACCTGACCTGGGTCTGAACCCACTTGACCTGGTCCAAACCCAGTTGACTTGACTTGAACCTAGTTGGGTTTAAAGTCAAAGTCAAAGTCCTTTTTGGTCCAGATTCCGGTTTGGGTTTCTGAACCCAGACTTAGCCTACTTGAGCTGAGTTCGAACCTGCTGAACCCAGTTGACTTGGATTGAACCCTGTTTGGTTCAAACCACTTAGGTTGAGTAGCTTGACCTGCTCTACCTCTTTCTCAACTAAGTCAGCTTCATCTGACTTAGTCTGACCTCTCGAAGGAAGGCTCGAAGCCAAAGAAGCAACCCGGAGCCGTTTCTTCCACGATTTGAAGTAAGTTCGCTTCGTTGATCCATCTCTCTCAAGTATTTGACTGTTTGTATATAGAATATACTTTCTGAAGTAGTATCTTGCTTTAGTTCTTGATTGAGCCCTTTTTGGACACTTCAGTGTTCACCCGCTCGTCTCGTAACTATCGTCGGATATATCTATGTTCAAACACGCAGTATATGCGTTCTTCAAAATGGTATCTCGCTTTAGTTCTTGGTTGAGCCCTTTAGGACACTTCGGTGTTCACCCGCTCGCCTCGTAACTATCGTTGGATGCGGATCTAGGTGTATATCTGCTGATTCTGCCGACGCGTCTTATATCGCACAGGCTATGTAATTTACCTTTGCCGTCGCGTCGTATGATGCCAAGGCTCCCTGTTTTCTGCACTTCCGATTACGGCACTTCCGATTATGCATTTACTTACGCCGTCGCGTCGAACGATGCCAAGGCTCCTGCTTTCTGCAATGTATTTACTTACGCCGTCGCGTCGAACGATGCCAAGGCTTCTGCTTTGTTATATATGTAGAATATTTTGTTCAGTTACACACCCTGAACAATAGTATATGCATTTCTTTACGCCGCTGCTGTATAAAGCACAGGCTTCTGCTTATACAACATATATGGCGCATAAATGAGCGTTCAAATGGAGATCAACTCCAAATCGCCAATGCGATTCCTTGACCGCTCCTCGTTCAAAACTCTGCTTAACGAATGAAGCCCCTATTGGAAAGGCTTCGCTTTTTGGCAAAATGCTCTTTACGTAAAGACTAAGTCAATTACGTATGGCCTGGCTATGGCCAAGGGTTCCTGCAACCTTGATGGATGCAAAGTACGCACAACGGTGCACATCCATTTCCCGAATTAAGCGTGGCGATTTCCTACCAAAGAGGGGAGATGCCGCTGAAATGGATAAAAGAAACACACGCTTTCTCCATAAAAGAAAGGGAGTGCTGCTGAAATTTCTGAAGAAGCTAAGAATAGCTCAGAAAGAACGTAGCAGGATACTCTGACATATAGCAGAGTGCTACCCAGTTCATGGTTTGCCCTCTACGACGTAGAAGGGTTCGTCGCACCACTGCCGGTAGAGCAGGGGAGGTGCTGACAAAATGGTTGGCAGAAGAGCTGCCGGAACCAATGGAACGGCATAATGATGTCCGTTGATGGAACGATGCCAGATTGGCTCGTATCCCTGTGCCTGCAAGGGCACCTTGCTCGTAAGGGCCGTCGAGCCAGAGTAGAGGTTGTGCCTTGACTAGGTTTGGACTCGTTGCGTAAAAATACGCCGAGTAGCCGATCTATTTAGATCGAGTCATATGCATGCTCATTGAGAACGGTTACACAACCAGACTCGTAAGGGCTGATGAGCCAGAGTGTGTTGTTTCCACCCAAAGAGGTGTGATGCTCGTGGTGGCCGAAGTGCCAAGAGCGGTGTTTTGCATGCATATGAATAAGACTTAAGGTCTCACATACCCCGCGGTTGAAAATCGTGTTAGGGGTACCCCCTCAGTAATGACTGTGTTGGGGCAGACTGAATGGGGTCGGGTACATACTCCCGTAGTGCTAAAAGCACGGGCTGCCTAAATGGCATGCAGATTCTGTCCAAGTAATTGTAAGACTGGCAGACCCCTTCAGGAATTATGCTCACTGTGGAATGACAGTGATGGTACAGCCTTGAGTGACATGTATTTTACTTTGGACCTGATAGAGTCCACGATGGCCTCAGTCACTCATGGGTTTTGGGGTCGTGGTTATCCTTAAGATCTAAGGATTGAACCCAACTACTGCAAGTAGAGGATGCATCCGAATATGGGCCTAGTAGGATTCTCCCAGTTGAAACACACTGCCCTACTATGGATAGGGTCAACAGGCCTCTAGGGTATCTAAAATACATAGAATAATCAACCCCCAGAACGTCGCGTTGATGCCCGGACAATAGCTCTACCTGCGTACCAAAGGCGGGAGCGGTTAATTATCAAACAATGCATTAGTTCTAGGTACAGCGATGCTTTGAATGTATGAGTGGATGACGTGTTGAGTCAGTCCTGCATAACCTTTGTGAAGGTGTCATGTTCGGTATACGACTGGACCGACTGGGCAAAGACCCGTGTTGTATCCGCACGACTAAGCGAAGCTCGAAGAGTTGTCCTTAGATGCGTGGGATACGGATGTGCCAAGTATGAAGACTTGAGCTAGACATCACTTTGAGACCCGGAAGAGGTCATGGCTAAGTCGTGGAGACTTAAGCGGCTATTCAAATCACAGCCCTGAAAAGGCTTGCTCTAAGTCATGAGGACTCGAGCGGATGTTCAACTCATAGCCCTACGGAGGCTCTTGCGATATACGCTAAGTCTTGGAGGCTTGAGCGTCGTTATTGCGCATTGCGACCCTGAGTGGTCATTATCGGACTTGAGTTGAATGGTTACATGATTGCATGCTTACCAGACCATCAGTGGTTCTGACCCCGTTTTATGGGGATTTCAGGTGTTGGACCTGCGTGGCGATATGCGGAGCAAGGCGGCATCAAGTTCCAGGGTTTCTCTAGACAGAGTTGTACTGCTTCCTTTTATTGAACCTACACTGCTTTTCTAAGCAGTAGTGTTGTAATAAACATGAGTTTTCGATAAAATGGAACACCTTGGTGGTCAATGAATTGCTTGGCCACATACCTGCAACGTGCTCGGAGTTTTCTAAAACCGACGACTCATTATCGTCTTATTCCGCTGCTAAAAGCTTTTCTAAGTTCCGCTGCAAAGAAAAAAAAAAAGAAATTCATGAAAATTTTAACTTAGCTTTGTTTTGGAAATCCGGGGCGTTACAGAATTAGTATCAAAGCATGTGTCTGAGAAACCTGGTTCAAGATCCGTCATGTCACGATATCGCACTGTAAGTATATGTTTTTATACTTTTGTTCTGATCTGGGTGCATCTTTGTATAGATGGCAACTCATGACTCGCGTGGATACTGCTATCGCTGCAAGGTCATGCACGATGAGTGGATATGCCCGTATGAAGTCCAGGACTGCCAATACTGTGGCGAAGATGGGCATTCCGCCAACGAATGCCAAAGGAAATATACCGCCGATATGGGTCGGCGGGCTTCAAAGGGTCTCAGGGATGAGACTTCGCGTGTCAGTGGACCACATCACTCTAGTGTTGGGAGCAACCATACCCCAACATCTTTTGATGAATTACCAAGGCTGAGGGATTTTGATTTGAACTTCCCTGCGGAGGTCTATCACTCGCCAAGCTACCATCCGGCATCACATACGCCGAGCTTAAATGGCAGGAACAAAAGAGGGGATTCTTTCTGTTCACCGATCATTATTCCAGACTCCCAGAGTCTTGATCTTGCTGACTGGGAAAGTGGACTGGAGTCCCTCATATATCCCCAATATTCGCTTGCTAGTGCGGAAGTGCCGCCCAAGCCAAAGCTAGTAGTGCCTGCTCCAAGGTCATGTGGCAATAGATGGACCTTTTGGAGTTCGTCATCATCAAAGAAATCCAAGTCTTAAAGAGACTGGTGATGCTTTGGAGTCAGTAGACTCATGTATATAGTTTCTCAACGCCTAAAGTCTGCCAGTGCGGCATGACATTTTGTTTAAGGCGATGTTTGTGTAAATATGATGTATATTAAGTAAATAAAGCTTTTTACTTCCATATATACATTGAGAAACTAAAAACAAGTGCTTGTGTGTGCATAGATAAATGGCTCCTACGACGAGGAGAACCATACCAAGCGAGGAGTCCCATACGCAGGGATTCTTGTTGGAGACACTCAACAACCTGGTTACCGCCATCCGTGAAACGAGGCCAGAACCAGTCGCACCACGAAACGAGCACCTGGGAGGAGTGACTTATGAGAAGTTCCTCAAGCTTGACCCGCCAGTTTTCATTGGCAGAGCCGATCCTGAGCTCGCGGAGAGTTGGATCGAAGAGACAGAACGTGCCTTCTTAGTACTGGGAGTACTAGAGGAAAAGAAGACTAACTTTGGCACGTATCGGTTGAAAGACAATGCACGGAAGTGGTGGGATACCACTAAACTTATCCAGTTCTCACAAGTCGAAGTCATTCCTTGGACTGACTTTCAGAGGACTTTTATGGATAACTACTTCCCGTTGCATTCCAGAAACAAGAAAAAGATGGAGTTTCTGGAGTTGGAACAGGGCGGTATGAGTCTAATGGACTATACCACCAAATTTCAGAATCTAGAGCGCTACTGCTCTCGATTATTCGAAACAGACCAAGAAAGGGCCGACAAATATGTGAATGGTCTGCGCGAAGGGCTGCGATCTCGAGTGATAACAAGCATGCCTTCGACCTTTCAGGCTGCGGTAGCAGCGGCTTCAAAAATCCAAGAGGATTGGGCGCGATCTAAAGTGATCAAAGCAAAGAAGCCCATAGTGAATGGTGGGAATCGTAAAAGGACATTCCCAAGTGGCCAGGGTTCACGACAACCCTTTCAAAAGAAGAAGTTCCAAGGAGGGAACAACACTCAACAAGTCGTGAGGCCAAGACAGAACACAACTCTGAATGGTCAGCAGTCCAACTTCAGCTGCCCAAGGTGTCGTATGAACCACCCCGGAAAACCATGTCCTCGTGACATTGGTGGGTGCTTGTATTGTTGCAAGATGGGCCACTTTATAAGGGATTGCGCCAAGAAGGCTGCAGATGAACAGAGGAGTAATGCCGGACTTGCCGGACCCTCTCGACCTGCACCACAACGTTCTCAGTTTCAACGACCTCCACCTAGAGTAGAACAAAGGCCTGCTGCAGGTCGTGTATATGCTGTAACGACTGAACAAGTCGAAAATGGTGACCTGATTGAAGGCACCGTACCTGTTAATGGACATGCAGCTTACGTCTTGTTTGATTGTGGTGCTACTCATACGTTTATCTCTGACGATTTCACCGAACAACTCCACGCTTCGGTGCAACCAATTGATAAAATGATCGAAGTATATAACCCGTTGGGTTCACGCACCAAATGTATCCGGTGTGTGAAAAATTTGGATATTGAGATAGCAGGGCAACACTTGCCTACTGACGCCATCCTGATCGATATGATACAGTACGATGTCATTCTGGGAATGAATTGGTTGGCTCAGAATAATGCCAAGATTCTGTGCCGCGAGGGCAGAGTGATTCTATCTCGACCCGGATTGCCTAAGATGGAATACCGGTTATCCAAACCAGTTCCACAGAAAAGGCTCATATCAGCACTTAAGGTACAAAAATACCTTAGGAAGGGTTGTGTGGCCTTCCTGTTGAGTCTCTCGGTGGAAAAATCCAACGACCAACCCCTTGAGAGTTTGGAAGTGGTACGGGAGTTTCCCGATGTGTTTCCTGAGGAATTGCCAGGACTTCCGCCACTTCGTGAGGTTGAATTTGGAATTCAATCCTTACCTGGAACAACGCCGATATCCAAAGCCCCGTATTGAATGGCGCCAGCTGAACTCAGTGAGTTGAAGTGTCAGTTGGAAGAACTGATGGAACAAGGGTTCATCCGACCGAGTGTGTCACCGTGGGGAGCCCCAGTGCTGTTTGTAAAGAAGTAGGATGGATCCCTTCGGTTATGCATCGATTATCGGATGCTTAACCAGGCAACTGTTAAAAATAAGTACCCGTTGCCTCGGATTGAGGACTTATTTGATCAACTCAGAACAGCGAGGGTGTTCTCCAAGATCGACCTCAGGTCTGGGTACCATCAGCTCAGAGTAAAGGAAGAGGATATACCCAAGACAGCCTTCAGAACGAGATACGGCCATTATGAGTTCGTAGTAATGCCCTTCGGACTCACTAATGCGCCTGCTGCCTTTATGGATCTAATGAACTGGATATTCAGACCATATTTGGATAGCTTTGTCATCGTCTTTATTGATGACATTCTCGTATATTCTGAGAACAAGGAACAACACGTGGAGCACTTGAAAATCGTCTTGAAAACCCTTCAAGATAACCAACTCTATGCTAAGTTTTCAAAATGTGAATTCTGGCTAGACAAAGTGATGTTCCTTGGTCATGTGATCTCAAAAGATGGAATCGCAGTGGATCCTGCGAATGTGGAAGCTGTGATGGACTGGAAGCAGCCAGAAAATATCACTGAGGTCCGTAGCTTCCTTGGACTTGCCGGATATTATCGGAAGTTCATAGAAGACTTCTCCCGAATCGCCGTACCGATGACGAAATTGCTTAAAAAGGGAGTCAAGTTTGAATGGACTGACCAGTGTAAGGAGTGCTTTGAGGTTCTCAAACAGAGGCTTACCACTGCCCCTGTCCTTACCTTACCTTCTGGTCAGGGAGGCTTCGTGGCATATACCGATGCCTCAGGAACGGGTCTGAGTTGTGTGTTGATGCAGCATGGCAAAGTAATCGCCTATGCGTCACGACAGTTGAAGGTCCATGAGAAAAACTATCCAACCCACGACTTCGAGCTTGCCGCGGTAGTGTTCGCACTTAAAATTTGGCGACACTACCTATATGGAGAGAAATTTGAGGTCATGTCGGACCATAAAAGCCTAAAATACCTCTTTTCTCAAAAAGAACTCAATATGCGGCAACGACGATGGCTGAAATTCCTCAAAGACTATGAATTCACGCTTTCCTATCACCCTGGAAAGGCGAATGTTGTAGCGGATGCCCTTAGTCGCAAGACTGTTGGCACTCTGGCCAGCCTAACCGGACAATGGAAGTTGATGGAGGATTTCGTCAACTGGAAGCCATTTTTGGCTGATTCTGGCAGAATCCAAATGTCATGTTTGACGATCCACATTGAGTTCCTCGATCGCATCGTAGCCGAACAGTTCAAGGATCCCCAGTACTTGGAATTGAAAGCTCATGCTGAAAAAGATGACACTTTCTTCCATTTGAAAGAAGATGGAGGAATATGGATGGAAGAAAGGATTTGGGTTCCAAATAACCCTGAGCTAAGACAGGAAGTACTCCAGGAGGCTCATAATAGCAAGTACACCATTCACCCTAGAGGTACGAAGATGTTCAGAGATTTACAGAGAAAGTACTGGTGGAGGGGTATGAAACGTGATGTGGCTACGTTTGTCTCGAAGTGTTTGATCTGCCAGCAAGTTAAGATCGAACATCAGCACCCTGGTGGAAAGATGCAACGGATCGAGATTCCAGAATGGAAATGGGAAGGCATTACGATGGATTTCATCGTTGGATTGCCTCGATCCAAGAGACAACACGATTCGATATGGGTGATCATGTTCAGACTCACCAAGTCTGCTCATTTCCTGCCAATCAACACTCGATACTCAACTGAACGATTGGCAGGGATCTACATTCGGGAAATCGTTAGACTCCATGGAGTGCCGATTTCGATCATATCCGATCGTGACCCGAAGTTCACCTCTCACTTTTGGGAGCAGCTTCAGAAAGCCGTGGGGACGAAACTCAAGTTCAGTACAGCATTCCATCCCCAAACAGATGGGCAATCAGAACGAACCATACAGACTCTTGAAGATATGTTAAGAGCCTATATGCTGGAATGGAAAGGTGATTGGGATTCCCACCTAGCGTTGGCTGAATTTGCTTATAATAATAGCCACCATGCTAGCATTGGGATGGCGTCGTATGAAGCCTTGTATGGACGACCCTGTAGATCACCAATCCATTGGGGTGAAGTGGGTGAGCGAACCTTGGACTCGCCCATTGTGTTGCAGCATTATACTGAGCAAGTCCACATGATCAGAAAGAAGCTACTGACTGCTCAGAGTCGACAGAAGAGCTACGCCGATCAGCGGCGTAGGGAACTCACTTTTGTGGTTGGAGATAAGGTTTTTATCAAGGTCTCTCCAACCAAGAGTGTGTTTCATTTTGGAAAGAAGGGGAAGCTCAGCCCCAGATTCGTTGGTCCCTTCGAAGTTTTGAGCCGAATCGGAGAGACTGCCTACCGAGTAGCATTGCCACCACAATACGCGCAAATACATGATGTATTTCACGTATCAATGCTTCGAAAGTACGTTCATGATCCTTCTCACGTCATTCAACATGAAGACATTGTCATCCGAGAAGATATGACGGTAAAAGAAAGGCCAGTGGAGATCATGGACCGACGGGAGCAAGTGCTAAGAACGAAGGTCATTCCACTTGTTAAAGTGAGGTGGCAGCATCATGGAATCGATGATTGCACTTGGGAGCCCGAATCAGATATGCGGGATAAATATCCTGAACTCTTCACTTGTAATCTTAACTGAATTTCGCGGACGAAATTCCTTTAAGGGGGTAATGATGTAAGACCCACAATTTTTCAGAAAATATCTGAATAAAATTCATGAGGCATTTACCGGTAAAAATAGCATTTCTTCTCAGAATGCGAAACGAATCAATTCCTGCGAGCCAGTTATACTTAGGATATTCGTCGAATTGCGAATATATGCTCAAACACTCTGGAAGCCATAACTTCCTAACTAAACGAAATCAATAGATTCGTACGAGCCAACTTTCTTAGTTACGTCAATACGAAGAAAATGGCGTACTCAGAATTTTTCGGAAAAAATCGCCGGAAACCCGAAATTCTTGCGGGACCCACAGAAATATTGGTGGGACCCACAGAAATATTCCTCAGAAAATATCTTGTGGGACCCACCAAATATCCTATGGAAATATCTTGTGGGCCCCACCTCAAAAGGAACCTCCAGGAATTTAAAAGAAGCCAAGGGGTAAAAGGGGCATGGAAAAACCCAAGAGGAGGTGGGCTTGGGCTATAAATAGCCCTCCCCACTCTCTCTCTTCTCATAATTTCGACCCCCCCTCTCTCTCTTGCCTTCTCTCTCTCTCCTAAACCTCCCCTACCTAGCCTAGCCCACCTGAGCCCACCTGACCTGGTCTGAGCCTGCCTGACTTAGCCTGAGCCTGCCTGACCTGGTCCTAACCCACCTGACCTGGGTCTGAACCCACTTGACCTGGTCCAAACCCAGTTGACTTGACTTGAACCTAGTTGGGTTTAAAGTCAAAGTCAAAGTCCTTTTTGGTCCAGATTCCGGTTTGGGTTTCTCAACCCAGACTTAGCCTACTTGAGCTGAGTTCGAACCTGCTGAACCCAGTTGACTTGGATTGAACCCTGTTTGGTTCAAACCACTTAGGTTGAGTAGCTTGACCTTCTCTACCTCTTTCTCAACTAAGTCAGCTTCATCTGACTTAGTCTGACCTCTCGAAGGAAGGCTCGAAGCCAAAGAAGCAACCCGGAGCCGTTTCTTCCACGATTTGAAGTAAGTTCGCTTCGTTGATCCATCTCTCTCAAGTATTTGACTGTTTGTATATAGAATATACTTTCTGAAGTAGTATCTTGCTTTAGTTCTTGATTGAGCCCTTTTTGGACACTTCAGTGTTCACCCGCTCGTCTCGTAACTATCGTCGGATATATCTATGTTCAAACACGCAGTATATGCGTTCTTCAAAATGGTATCTCGCTTTAGTTCTTGGTTGAGCCCTTTAGGACACTTCGGTGTTCACCCGCTCGCCTCGTAACTATCGTTGGATGCGGATCTAGGTGTATATCTGCTGATTCTGCCGACGCGTCTTATATCGCACAGGCTATGTAATTTACCTTTGCCGTCGCGTCGTATGATGCCAAGGCTCCCTGTTTTCTGCACTTCCGATTACTGCACTTCCGATTATGCATTTACTTACGCCGTCGCGTCGAACGATGCCAAGGCTCCTGCTTTCTGCAATGTATTTACTTACGCCGTCGCGTCGAACGATGCCAAGGCTTCTGCTTTGTTATATATGTAGAATATTTTGTTCAGTTACACACCCTGAACAATAGTATATGCATTTCTTTACGCCGCCGCTGTATAAAGCACAGGCTTCTGCTTATACTACATATATGGCGCATAAATGAGCGTTCAAATGGAGATCAACTCCAAATCGCCAATGCGATTCCTTGACCGCTCCTCGTTCAAAACTCTGCTTAACAAATGAAGCCCCTATTGGAAAGGCTTCGCTTTTTGGCAAAATGCTCTTTACGTAAAGACTAAGTCAATTACGTATGGCCTGGCTATGGCCAAGGGTTCCTGCAACCTTGATGGATGCAAAGTACGCACAACGGTGCACATCCATTTCCCGAATTAAGCGTGGCGATTTCCTACCAAAGAGGGGAGATGCCGCTGAAATGGATAAAAGAAACACACGCTTTCTCCATAAAAGAAAGGGAGTGCTGCTGAAATTTCTGAAGAAGCTAAGAATAGCTCAGAAAGAACGTAGCAGGATACTCTGACATATAGCAGAGTGCTACCCAGTTCATGGTTTGCCCTCTACGACGTAGAAGGGTTCGTCGCACCACTGCCGGTAGAGCAGGGGAGGTGCTGACAAAATGGTTGGCAGAAGAGCTGCCGGAACCAATGGAACGGCATAATGATGTCCGTTGATGGAACGATGCCAGATTGGCTCGTATCCTTGTGCCTGCAAGGGCACCTTGCTCGTAAGGGCCGTCGAGCCAGAGTAGAGGTTGTGCCTTGACTAGGTTTGGACTCGTTGCCTAAAAATACGCCGAGTAGCCGATCTATTTAGATCGAGTCATATGCATGCTCATTGAGAACGGTTACACAACCAGACTCGTAAGGGCTGATGAGCCAGAGTGTGTTGTTTCCACCCAAAGAGGTGTGATGCTCGTGGTGGCCGAAGTGCCAAGAGCGGTGTTTTGCATGCATATGAATAAGACTTAAGGTCTCACATACCCCGCGGTTGAAAATCGTGTTAGGGGTACCCCCTCAGTAATGACTGTGTTGGGGCAGACTGAATGGGGTCGGGTACATACTCCCGTAGTGCTAAAAGCACGGGCTGCCTAAATGGCATGCAGATTCTGTCCAAGTAATTGTAAGACTGGCAGACCCCTTCAGGAATTATGCTCACTGTGGAATGACAGTGATGGTACAGCCTTGAGTGACATGTATTTTACTTTGGACCTGATAGAGTCCACGATGGCCTCAGTCACTCATGGGTTTTGGGGTCGTGGTTATCCTTAAGATCTAAGGATTGAACCCAACTACTGCAAGTAGAGGATGCATCCGAATATGGGCCTAGTAGGATTCTCCCAGTTGAAACACACTGCCCTACTATGGATAGGGTCAACAGGCCTCTGGGGTATCTAAAATACATAGAATAATCAACCCCCAGAACGTCGCGTTGATGCCCGGACAATAGCTCTACCTGCGTACCAAAGGCGGGAGCGGTTAATTATCAAACAATGCATTAGTTCTAGGTACAGCGATGCTTTGAATGTATGAGTGGATGACGTGTTGAGTCAGTCCTGCATAACCTTTGTGAAGGTGTCATGTTCGGTATACGACTGGACCGACTGGGCAAAGACCCGTGTTGTATCCGCACGACTAAGCGAAGCTCGAAGAGTTGTCCTTAGATGCGTGGGATACGGATGTGCCAAGTATGAAGACTTGAGCTAGACATCACTTTGAGACCCGAAAGAGGTCATGGCTAAGTCGTGGAGACTTAAGCGGCTATTCAAATCACAGCCCTGAAAAGGCTTGCTCTAAGTCATGAGGACTCGAGCGGATGTTCAACTCATAGCCCTACGGAGGCTCTTGCGATATACGCTAAGTCTTGGAGGCTTGAGCGTCGTTATTGCGCATTGCGACCCTGAGTGGTCATTATCGGACTTGAGTTGAATGGTTACATGATTGCATGCTTACCAGACCATCAGTGGTTCTGACCCCGTTTTATGGGGATTTCAGGTGTTGGACCTGCGTGGCGATATGCGGAGCAAGGCGGCATCAAGTTCCAGGGTTTCTCTAGACAGAGTTGTACATCTTCCTTTTATTGAACCTACACTGCTTTTCTAAGCAGTAGTGTTGTAATAAACATGAGTTTTCGATAAAATGGAACACCTTGGTGGTCAATGAATTGCTTGGCCACATACCTGCAACGTGCTCGGAGTTTTCTAAAACCGACGACTCATTATCGTCTTATTCCGCTGCTAAAAGCTTTTCTAAGTTCCGCTGCAAAGAAAAAAAAAAGAAATTCATGAAAATTTTAACTTAGCTTTGTTTTGGAAATCCGGGGCGTTACAGAATTGGTATCAAAGCATGTGTCTGAGAAACCTGGTTCAAGATCCGTCATGTCACGATATCGCACTGTAAGTATATGTTTTTATACTTTTGTTCTGATCTGGGTGCATCTTTGTATAGATGGCAACTCATGACTCGCGTGGATACTGCTATCGCTGCAAGGTCATGCACGATGAGTGGATATGCCCGTATGAAGTCCAGGACTGCCAATACTGTGGCGAAGATGGGCATTCCGCCAACGAATGCCAAAGGAAATATACCGCCGATATGGGTCGGCGGGCTTCAAAGGGTCTCAGGGATGAGACTTCGCGTGTCAGTGGACCACATCACTCTAGTGTTGGGAGCAACCATACCCCAACATCTTTTGATGAATTACCAAGGCTGAGGGATTTTGATTTGAACTTCCCTGCGGAGGTCTATCACTCGCCAAGCTACCATCCGGCATCACATACGCCGAGCTTAAATGGCAGGAACAAAAGAGGGGATTCTTTCTGTTCGCCGATCATTATTCCAGACTCCCAGAGTCTTGATCTTGCTGACTGGGAAAGTGGACTGGAGTCCCTCATATATCCCCAATATTCGCTTGCTAGTGCGGAAGTGCCGCCTAAGCCAAAGCTAGTAGTGCCTGCTCCAAGGTCATGTGGCAATAGATGGACCTTTTGGAGTTCGTCATCATCAAAGAAATCCAAGTCTTAAAGAGACTGGTGATGCTTTGGAGTCAGTAGACTCATGTATATAGTTTCTCAACGCCTAAAGTCTGCCAGTGCGGCATGACATTTTGTTTAAGGCGATGTTTGTGTAAATATGATGTATATTAAGTAAATAAAGCTTTTTACTTCCATATATACATTGAGAAACTAAAAACAAGTGCTTGTGTGTGCATAGATAAATGGCTCCTACGACGAGGAGAACCATACCAAGCGAGGAGTCCCATACGCAGGGATTCTTGTTGGAGACACTCAACAACCTGGTTACCGCCATCCGTGAAACGAGGCCAGAACCAGTCGCACCACGAAACGAGCACCTGGGAGGAGTGACTTATGAGAAGTTCCTCAAGCTTGACCCGCCAGTTTTCATTGGCAGAGCCGATCCTGAGCTCGCGGAGAGTTGGATCGAAGAGACAGAACGTGCCTTCTTAGTACTGGGAGTACTAGAGGAAAAGAAGACTAACTTTGGCACGTATCGGTTGAAAGACAATGCACGGAAGTGGTGGGATACCACTAAACTTATCCAGTTCTCACAAGTCGAAGTCATTCCTTGGACTGACTTTCAGAGGACTTTTATGGATAACTACTTCCCGTTGCATTCCAGAAACAAGAAAAAGATGGAGTTTCTGGAGTTGGAACAGGGCGGTATGAGTCTAATGGACTATACCACCAAATTTCAGAATCTAGAGCGCTACTGCTCTCGATTATTCGAAACAGACCAAGAAAGGGCCGACAAATATGTGAATGGTCTGCGCGAAGGGCTGCGATCTCGAGTGATAACAAGCATGCCTTCGACCTTTCAGGCTGCGGTAGCAGCGGCTTCAAAAATCCAAGAGGATTGGGCGCGATCTAAAGTGATCATAGCAAAGAAGCCCATAGTGAATGGTGGGAATCGTAAAAGGACATTCCCAAGTGGCCAGGGTTCACGACAACCCTTTCAAAAGAAGAAGTTCCAAGGAGGGAACAACACTCAACAAGTCGTGAGGCCAAGACAGAACACAACTCTGAATGGTCAGCAGTCCAACTTCAGCTGCCCAAGGTGTCGTATGAACCACCCCGGAAAACCATGTCCTCGTGACATTGGTGGGTGCTTGTATTGTTGCAAGATGGGCCACTTTATAAGGGATTGCGCCAAGAAGGCTGCAGATGAACAGAGGAGTAATGCCGGATCTGCCGGACCCTCTCGACCTGCACCACAACGTTCTCAGTTTCAACGACCTCCACCTAGAGTAGAACAAAGGCCTGCTGCAGGTCGTGTATATGCTGTAACGACTGAACAAGTCGAAAATGGTGACCTGATTGAAGGCACCGTACCTGTTAATGGACATGCAGCTTACGTCTTGTTTGATTGTGGTGCTACTCATACGTTTATCTCTGACGATTTCACCGAACAACTCCACGCTTCGGTGCAACCAATTGATAAAATGATCGAAGTATATAACCCGTTGGGTTCACGCACCAAATGTATCTGGTGTGTGAAAAATTTGGATATTGAGATAGCAGGGCAACACTTGCCTACTGACGCCATCCTGATCGATATGATACAGTACGATGTCATTTTGGGAATGAATTGGTTGGCTCAGAATAATGCCAAGATTCTGTGCCGCGAGGGCAGAGTGATTCTATCTCGACCCGGATTGCCTAAGATGGAATACCGGTTATCCAAACCAGTTCCACAGAAAAGGCTCATATCAGCACTTAAGGTACAAAAATACCTTAGGAAGGGTTGTGTGGCCTTCCTGTTGAGTCTCTTGGTGGAAAAATCCAACGACCAACCCCTTGAGAGTTTGGAAGTGGTACGGGAGTTTCCCGATGTGTTTCCTGAGGAATTGCCAGGACTTCCGCCACTTCGTGAGGTTGAATTTGGAATTCAATCCTTACCTGGAACAGCGCCGATATCCAAAGCCCCGTATTGAATGGCGCCAGCTGAACTCAGTGAGTTGAAGTGTCAGTTGGAAGAACTGATGGAACAAGGGTTCATCCGACCGAGTGTGTCACCGTGGGGAGCCCCAGTGCTGTTTGTAAAGAAGTAGGATGGATCCCTTCGGTTATGCATCGATTATCGGATGCTTAACCAGGCAACTGTTAAAAATAAGTACCCGTTGCCTCGGATTGAGGACTTATTTGATCAACTCAGAACAGCGAGGGTGTTCTCCAAGATCGACCTCAGGTCTGGGTACCATCAGCTCAGAGTAAAGGAAGAGGATATACCCAAGACAGCCTTCAGAACGAGATACGGCCATTATGAGTTCGTAGTAATGCCCTTCGGACTCACTAATGCGCCTGCTGCCTTTATGGATCTAATGAACTGGATATTCAGACCATATTTGGATAGCTTTGTCATCGTCTTTATTGATGACATTCTCGTATATTCTGAGAACAAGGAACAACACGTGGAGCACTTGAAAATCGTCTTGAAAACCCTTCAAGATAACCAACTCTATGCTAAGTTTTCAAAATGTGAATTCTGGCTAGACAAAGTGATGTTCCTTGGTCATGTGATCTCAAAAGATGGAATCGCAGTGGATCCTGCGAAGGTGGAAGCTGTGATGGACTGGAAGCAGCCAGAAAATATCACTGAGGTCCGTAGCTTCCTTGGACTTGCCGGATATTATCGGAAGTTCATAGAAGACTTCTCCCGAATCGCCGTACCGATGACGAAATTGCTTAAAAAGGGAGTCAAGTTTGAATGGACTGACCAGTGTAAGGAGTGCTTTGAGGTTCTCAAACAGAGGCTTACCACTGCCCCTGTCCTTACCTTACCTTCTGGTCAGGGAGGCTTCGTGGCATATACCGATGCCTCAGGAACGGGTCTGAGTTGTGTGTTGATGCAGCATGGCAAAGTAATCGCCTATGCGTCACGACAGTTGAAGGTCCATGAGAAAAACTATCCAACCCACGACTTCGAGCTTGCCGCGGTAGTGTTCGCACTTAAAATTTGGCGACACTACCTATATGGAGAGAAATTTGAGGTCATGTCGGACCATAAAAGCCTAAAATACCTCTTTTCTCAAAAAGAACTCAATATGCGGCAACGACGATGGCTGGAATTCCTCAAAGACTATGAATTCACGCTTTCCTATCACCCTGGAAAGGCGAATGTTGTAGCGGATGCCCTTAGTCGCAAGACTGTTGGCACTCTGGCCAGCCTAACCGGACAATGGAAGTTGATGGAGGATTTCGTCAACTGGAAGCCATTTTTGGCTGATTCTGGCAGAATCCAAATGTCATGTTTGACGATCCACATTGAGTTCCTCGATCGCATCGTAGCCGAACAGTTCAAGGATCCCCAGTACTTGGAATTGAAAGCTCATGCTGAAAAAGATGACACTTTCTTCCATTTGAAAGAAGATGGAGGAATATGGATGGAAGAAAGGATTTGGGTTCCAAATAACCCTGAGCTAAGACAGGAAGTACTCCAGGAGGCTCATAATAGCAAGTACACCATTCACCCTAGAGGTACGAAGATGTTCAGAGATTTACAGAGAAAGTACTGGTGGAGGGGTATGAAACGTGATGTGGCTACGTTTGTCTCGAAGTGTTTGATCTGCCAGCAAGTTAAGATCGAACATCAGCACCCTGGTGGAAAGATGCAACGGATCGAGATTCCAGAATGGAAATGGGAAGGCATTACGATGGATTTCATCGTTGGATTGCCTCGATCCAAGAGACAACACGATTCGATATGGGTGATCATGTTCAGACTCACCAAGTCTGCTCATTTCCTGCCAATCAACACTCGATACTCAACTGAACGATTGGCAGGGATCTACATTCGGGAAATCGTTAGACTCCATGGAGTGCCGATTTCGATCATATCCGATCGTGACCCGAAGTTCACCTCTCACTTTTGGGAGCAGCTTCAGAAAGCCGTGGGGACGAAACTCAAGTTCAGTACAGCATTCCATCCCCAAACAGATGGGCAATCAGAACGAACCATACAGACTCTTGAAGATATGTTAAGAGCCTATATGCTGGAATGGAAAGGTGATTGGGATTCCCACCTAGCGTTGGCTGAATTTGCTTATAATAATAGCCACCATGCTAGCATTGGGATGGCGTCGTATGAAGCCTTGTATGGACGACCCTGTAGATCACCAATCCATTGGGGTGAAGTGGGTGAGCGAACCTTGGACTCGCCCATTGTGTTGCAGCATTATACTGAGCAAGTCCACATGATCAGAAAGAAGCTACTGACTGCTCAGAGTCGACAGAAGAGCTACGCCGATCAGCGGCGTAGGGAACTCACTTTTGTGGTTGGAGATAAGGTTTTTATCAAGGTCTCTCCAACCAAGAGTGTGTTTCATTTTGGAAAGAAGGGGAAGCTCAGCCCCAGATTCGTTGGTCCCTTCGAAGTTTTGAGCCGAATCGGAGAGACTGCCTACCGAGTAGCATTGCCACCACAATACGCGCAAATACATGATGTATTTCACGTATCAATGCTTCGAAAGTACGTTCATGATCCTTCTCACGTCATTCAACATGAAGACATTGTCATCCGAGAAGATATGACGGTAGAAGAAAGGCCAGTGGAGATCATGGACCGACGGGAGCAAGTGCTAAGAACGAAGGTCATTCCACTTGTTAAAGTGAGGTGGCAGCATCATGGAATCGATGATTGCACTTGGGAGCCCGAATCAGATATGCGGGATAAATATCCTGAACTCTTCACTTGTAATCTTAACTGAATTTCGCGGACGAAATTCCTTTAAGGGGGTAATGATGTAAGACCCACAATTTTTCAGAAAATATCTGAATAAAATTCATGAGGCATTTACCGGTAAAAATAGCATTTCTTCTCAGAATGCGAAACGAATCAATTCCTGCGAGCCAGTTATACTTAGGATATTCGTCGAATTGCGAATATATGCTCAAACACTCTGGAAGCCATAACTTCCTAACTAAACGAAATCAATAGATTCGTACGAGCCAACTTTCTTAGTTACGTCAATACAAAGAAAATGGCGTACTCATAATTTTTCGGAAAAAATCGCCGAAAACCCGAAATTCTTGCGGGACCCACAGAAATATTGGTGGGACCCACAGAAATATTCCTCAGAAAATATCTTGTGGGACCCACCAAATATCCTATGGAAATATCTTGTGGGCCCCACCTCAAAAGGAACCTCCAGGAATTTAAAAGAAGCCAAGGGGTAAAAGGGGCATGGAAAAACCCAAGAGGAGGTGGGCTTGGGCTATAAATAGCCCTCCCCACTCTCTCTCTTCTCATAATTTCGACCCCCCCTCTCTCTCTTGCCTTCTCTCTCTCTCCTAAACCTCCCCTACCTAGCCTAGCCCACCTGAGCCCACCTGACCTGGTCTGAGCCTGCCTGACTTAGCCTGAGCCTGCCTGACCTGGTCCTAACCCACCTGACCTGGGTCTGAACCCACTTGACCTGGTCCAAACCCAGTTGACTTGACTTGAACCTAGTTGGGTTTAAAGTCAAAGTCAAAGTCCTTTTTGGTCCAGATTCCGGTTTGGGTTTCTCAACCCAGACTTAGCCTACTTGAGCTGAGTTCGAACCTGCTGAACCCAGTTGACTTGGATTGAACCCTGTTTGGTTCAAACCACTTAGGTTGAGTAGCTTGACCTGCTCTACCTCTTTCTCAACTAAGTCAGCTTCATCTGACTTAGTCTGACCTCTCGAAGGAAGGCTCGAAGCCAAAGAAGCAACCCGGAGCCGTTTCTTCCACGATTTAAAGTAAGTTCGCTTCGTTGATCCATCTCTCTCAAGTATTTGACTGTTTGTATATAGAATATACTTTCTGAAGTAGTATCTTGCTTTAGTTCTTGATTGAGCCCTTTTTGGACACTTCAGTGTTCACCCGCTCGTCTCGTAACTATCGTCGGATATATCTATGTTCAAACACGCAGTATATGCGTTCTTCAAAATGGTATCTCGCTTTAGTTCTTGGTTGAGCCCTTTAGGACACTTCGGTGTTCACCCGCTCGCCTCGTAACTATCGTTGGATGCGGATCTAGGTGTATATCTGCTGATTCTGCCGACGCGTCTTATATCGCACAGGCTATGTAATTTACCTTTGCCGTCGCGTCGTATGATGCCAAGGCTCCCTGTTTTCTGCACTTCCGATTATGCATTTACTTACGCCGTCGCGTCGAACGATGCCAAGGCTCCTGCTTTCTGCAATGTATTTACTTACGCCGTCGCGTCGAACGATGCCAAGGCTTCTGCTTTGTTATATATGTAGAATATTTTGTTCAGTTACACACCCTGAACAATAGTATATGCATTTCTTTACGCCGCCGCTGTATAAAGCACAGGCTTCTGCTTATACTACATATATGGCGCATAAATGAGCGTTCAAATGGAGATCAACTCCAAATCGCCAATGCGATTCCTTGACCGCTCCTCGTTCAAAACTCTGCTTAACGAATGAAGCCCCTATTGGAAAGGCTTCGCTTTTTGGCAAAATGCTCTTTACGTAAAGACTAAGTCAATTACGTATGGCCTGGCTATGGCCAAGGGTTCCTGCAACCTTGATGGATGCAAAGTACGCACAACGGTGCACATCCATTTCCCGAATTAAGCGTGGCGATTTCCTACCAAAGAGGGGAGATGCCGCTGAAATGGATAAAAGAAACACACGCTTTCTCCATAAAAGAAAGGGAGTGTTGCTGAAATTTCTGAAGAAGCTAAGAATAGCTCAGAAAGAACGTAGCAGGATACTCTGACATATAGCAGAGTGCTACCCAGTTCATGGTTTGCCCTCTACGACGTAGAAGGGTTCGTCGCACCACTGCCGGTAGAGCAGGGGAGGTGCTGACAAAATGGTTGGCAGAAGAGCTGCCGGAACCAATGGAACGGCATAATGATGTCCGTTGATGGAACGATGCCAGATTGGCTCGTATCCCTGTGCCTGCAAGGGCACCTTGCTCGTAAGGGCCGTCGAGCCAGAGTAGAGGTTGTGCCTTGACTAGGTTTGGACTCGTTGCGTAAAAATACGCCGAGTAGCCGATCTATTTAGATCGAGTCATATGCATGCTCATTGAGAACGGTTACACAACCAGACTCGTAAGGGCTGATGAGCCAGAGTGTGTTGTTTCCACCCAAAGAGGTGTGATGCTCGTGGTGGCCGAAGTGCCAAGAGCGGTGTTTTGCATGCATATGAATAAGACTTAAGGTCTCACATACCCCGCGGTTGAAAATCGTGTTAGGGGTACCCCCTCAGTAATGACTGTGTTGGGGCAGACTGAATGGGGTCGGGTACATACTCCCGTAGTGCTAAAAGCACGGGCTGCCTAAATGGCATGCAGATTCTGTCCAAGTAATTGTAAGACTGGCAGACCCCTTCAGGAATTATGCTCACTGTGGAATGACAGTGATGGTACAGCCTTGAGTGACATGTATTTTACTTTGGACCTGATAGAGTCCACGATGGCCTCAGTCACTCATGGGTTTTGGGGTCGTGGTTATCCTTAAGATCTAAGGATTGAACCCAACTACTGCAAGTAGAGGATGCATCCGAATATGGGCCTAGTAGGATTCTCCCAGTTGAAACACACTGCCCTACTATGGATAGGGTCAACAGGCCTCTGGGGTATCTAAAATACATAGAATAATCAACCCCCAGAACGTCGCGTTGATGCCCGGACAATAGCTCTACCTGCGTACCAAAGGCGGGAGCGGTTAATTATCAAACAATGCATTAGTTCTAGGTACAGCGATGCTTTGAATGTATGAGTGGATGACGTGTTGAGTCAGTCCTGCATAACCTTTGTGAAGGTGTCATGTTCGGTATACGACTGGACCGACTGGGCAAAGACCCGTGTTGTATCCGCACGACTAAGCGAAGCTCGAAGAGTTGTCCTTAGATGCGTGGGATACGGATGTGCCAAGTATGAAGACTTGAGCTAGACATCACTTTGAGACCCGGAAGAGGTCATGGCTAAGTCGTGGAGACTTAAGCGGCTATTCAAATCACAGCCCTGAAAAGGCTTGCTCTAAGTCATGAGGACTCGAGCGGATGTTCAACTCATAGCCCTACGGAGGCTCTTGCGATATACGCTAAGTCTTGGAGGCTTGAGCGTCGTTATTGCGCATTGCGACCCTGAGTGGTCATTATCGGACTTGAGTTGAATGGTTACATGATTGCATGCTTACCAGACCATCAGTGGTTCTGACCCCGTTTTATGGGGATTTCAGGTGTTGGACCTGCGTGGCGATATGCGGAGCAAGGCGGCATCAAGTTCCAGGGTTTCTCTAGACAGAGTTGTACTGCTTCCTTTTATTGAACCTACACTGCTTTTCTAAGCAGTAGTGTTGTAATAAACATGAGTTTTCGATAAAATGGAACACCTTGGTGGTCAATGAATTGCTTGGCCACATACCTGCAACGTGCTCGGAGTTTTCTAAAACCGAAGACTCATTATCGTCTTATTCCGCTGCTAAAAGCTTTTCTAAGTTCCGCTGCAAAGAAAAAAAAAAGAAATTCATGAAAATTTTAACTTAGCTTTGTTTTGGAAATCCGGGGCGTTACAGCTGTGGTGAAAGATGGGCTGCATCAAGTGTAGGTGGTGCTGTCAAGGAAGGAGAGGTGGAGAAGCTGCTGTGGATGTTGCAGCAATGGTGAGGAGCTGCTACAAGAAAGATGGCTGTTGTGGCTGCAACAGCCAAGAGAGAAGGAGAGAGCTCAAGGGAGAGAGAGAGAGAGAGAAAGAGAGAGACGTGAATTGAGCTTGGGAGGCCAGTCGTTCTTTTTTTCCTTTTGTTTTTGATTGGTAACTTAGGAAAGATGATATCTTTCCCTAAGTTACCATTGATTAATGAAGAAGACTGTGTAATGCCCAAGGCTACAACCGTATGGCTTTGGAGGAAGAAAGGAGTAAGGAAGGGAAGAAGGAAAATGAAAAGGAAAGAAGAGGGGAGAAAGAAAAGGAAAGAAAGGGAGGAAAAGGAGAGGGAAAGAGGAAGAGAAGGGGCTGGATAGGGTATACGTGAGTGGCTTGGAGAGGAAGGAAAGGAGGAAAGAAAGAAAGAAAGAAAAGAAAGAAAAGAAAGAAAAAAGGAAAGTAAAAAAAATAAAAATAAAAATAAAAATAAAAAAGAAAATGGAGGAAGAAAGAAAGGAAATGGGCTGGATTGAGGGCTAGGGTGGTCGACCTCCTTGTGGGTCCCACCTTAGGAAAATAAAATAATAATAATAAAAAAAAAAAATAAAGAAAAAGGTAAATTTTTTTTTCTTTTTTTATAAATTAAAACAGAAAATGCAAATGTATGGGCCATCTCAGAGCGGGTCCAAATTCCACTTTTGAAATTCATTTTGACGATTAAAGGGGTAAAATAATCTTTTCAGAAACTTTCCAGATGAAACGAGCTATTTTTTGCAGTTTTTGAAACGAGCTCGGATTTTGAAGTTCAATACCTCGTTGCGAAGCAAATCTAATGTAGAATTTAAAAATTTAATTTTGGAAGAAATCCAAATTGTTTTTGTTGAGAAAATGCTTCCAAATCTATTTTCAGACAAAACGAGCTATTTTTGGCAGTTTTTGAAACGAGCTCGGATTTTGAAGTTCAATACCCCGTTGCAAAGCAAATCCAATGTAGAATTTAAAAATGTAATTTTGAAAGAAATCCAGATTGTTTTTCTCGAGAAAATATTTCCAAACGAAATGAGCTATTTTTTGGCAGTTTTTGAAACGAGCTCAGATTTTGAAGTTCAATAGCTCATTGCGAAGCAAATCCAGTGTAAAACTTGAAAATTTGATTTTGAAAGAAATCCAGATTATTTTTCTTGAGAAAATATTTCCAAATTTAGACTTGTTATCGTCGCAAAATTTTTTCCGTCTTCCCTTCCTTGCGGTAGAGAGAAAGAAATGCTTTTGCGATTCAAACTTGACCGGATTTTGGAAATTGTTTTGAAATACTCGCCTCCGTTTGAAAATTGCGGGAAAATCCATGGGATGGGGCTCGACCTGTCGGTACGAGGTTCGACCGTTCCTGCCGCCTTTAACAGGGGTAATCGAACCAAGGACCAAAATTATGCTTGACTTAGCGAAATTACCGAAATCGTGTTCTATCCTAAATGCACAGAGAATTCAGGCATGTGCTATGCAAAAATGCAAGTTGGAAAATATGATGTATGCTTAGAAAACATTTGGAGTTGGAAAGCATTTCTCAGGAAAAGATGGAAATCAATCTCTCAAGAAAACTCAGACGAAGAAGGTTTGAAATCCCGAGAAAGTTTATAAAGAGTTGGAAAATCTTGAAGAAATGAGAATCTTGAGAAAGTTTAAATGGGAATCTCGGGAAAATCTTGAGAAAGTTTATAAAGACTTAGAAGAATGAGAATCTCAGGACAATTTTGAAAAGACTTAGAAAGACTTGGAAAATCATGAGGAAAATGAGAATCTCAGGAAAACTGTAGAAATTCTTGAGAAAAGATGAATATTTGAAAAGGAAAACACTTGTTGGGATAACTCGGACTTTGAGAATTTTCTCAAGAAAATGATAGAAAATTTTGTAGGAAAAATTCATTGGAGAAGGAAATTCAAAACTTAGGAAATTGAATTCCTGAGAATCTTGTCTTTTGAAATGTTGGAAAATCGATTTCTGATTCTTGAGAAATATGAAAATTCCTTTTGAAAATGGATCTTAAGAAAATAACTTTTTAAGGAAAATCACAGGAAAGCATTTGATTTGGGAAATCCAACTCCGAATATCATCATAGTTTCTTGAGAAAATCGATTCCATGAAGTGAAAATCTTTTTGAGAAAATCATGAGAAAAATGAATGATGCAGATGATTTGAATGAATGAATGCACTTTGAAAAACTTTCTGAAAAATTTGTTGGAAAATGTGGATTAAGCCAAAGTAAATCCTTCATATATTCTGACTGTGGCCATGAATATATTCAGGGTTTATTTGAGTTAATTCACAATATTTTGAAAACATTGGAAATATGAGGTGCATTTTCAAGATAGCCTAAGAGTGTAGGCTCAATATGACTGGTAGAGAGATGATGGATCTGGGTCTCGTCCATATTCCGACTAGGGCCGTAAATATGGACTCCACCGAGTTCATCAACTCTCTAAGAGTTGGTGCACGTGCCATTCGTGTTCATCCACGGTGAATTTTGAAAATTTGAGATATATGCATCATAGAATCAGGATATTACTGAAATCAAACTATATGAGATGCGACCTAATCTAAGCAGTAAAAGTAACTCTTATTCCAAGGTTTACATTGGATTGTTACATTGCATAACATAAAGTAAAAGAAAATTGAAATGGATCCAAGGAATCTGCATCTTCTAGATTTTCCTGCAAAATGAGAGTTAGTACAAAATAACCAAGGAAATGATCATATATATATAATATATACAACGAAGAGATATATACATATATCAAAATGCTAAAATAGGTGCTAAATGTCATATAACAATGGAAGTGTAACTATATGAGAAAATATATACATGAATGCTCATATATGGAAATAAGGACACATGGAAGTATATATATCTATATATATAAGTATATATCTATGTACATATATATATATATACATGTATATATACATATATACATATACATATAGTTAAACATATATATATATATATATATATATATATATATATATATATATAGATATATATATACATATAATGAGAAAATATGTACATACCAATGGAAACTACATATAATAGGTAAAATCAGAAATTACAAGTATATACAGTTTCTGTAGGTGATTTCACACAACCATAATTCTCAAATTACAAAGTAATTTTCAATGAAAATGGGAATAGAGCTTCCCTATATATCCATAATGAAGCACACCAAAGATGGTTAGGAGATCACGATTGGATATAGAGATATTCGTTCATGAACATGGTCAAATATCAAGACTGCACACTTGCAGCAGAAAATGAATGTGCAGGAAATGGGTTGTGGAAGCATCAATGGCTATTTCAAGGATATCATGAAAATGATATGAAAAGCTTGGTGAATAGGTGAAAATGTCATGGAAAGTGATGAAATAATGTGTATAATTGGTGCTGCAAATGGAGTGATATAGCAAACAAGAATTTAGCACTAAGCTAAGCAAAATTTTATAAAACCAAGGGTGATATTCCAGCCATAGCTTCATAAAACAGAAATTGTAGCATCAAATGATGAAATTCCAGCCATAACTTCATAAAACCAGAATTTAACCCTCAAGCTCATAAATCACGTGATGAAGTTCCAGCCATAACTTCATAAAACAGAATTTTAAACATCAAGCTAAACAAAAATTTCATAAATCAAATGATGATGTATTTACAAGAGTAAGAGAAAAGAAAAATGCATGTAATAGCAAATACTCATGAAGTGATATATATATATATATATATATATATATATATATATATATATAAGTATGTATATACATATATATATACATATACATCCATATATATATATATATATATACACGTATACATATAGGTAGATATACCATAGATATACATATATATAGATACATATATACATATAACGAGAAAATATATATTTTTAATGGAAATTCCACATAATGGGTAAAACCAGAAAATATATGTATATACAATTTCTGTAAGGGATTTTACACAGTCATATCTCTCAAATTACAACACATTTCTCAACGAGATCGGGTATGGAGCTTCCCTATATATCAATAATGAAGCGTGCAAAAGATGGTCTGTAAAGCCTGAATGAATATTAAAATATTCATATATGAACAAGGCCAATTATCAAGACTGGGCTCCTGCAGAAAATCATGTTTATGACAGAAAATCCAATTGATTTCTAGATTGAATGCCTTGTAGGTACTTCCATAAGTCTTATCTTCTAGCTCCTCAGTGACTTTATACCCCTCTACCACTTCAATTCGGCACAGCCCCCAGATGGGTGATACCTTACAGATCTTTTAATTGACTATTCACACAGGTGATATTAGTGACTGAATACCCATCCCTTGCTTGGTCTTTGAAATTCAAAACTTTTATAAATGGGAACACAAAATAAAAGAAACCATTCTGGAAAACCCATTTTTTTTTTTTTTTTTATGATACAAAACACCAACCAGCAGATGATCGATACCCTGGATGCAGCTTTTATATGCTTAAATAAACTGACGTCATCTGCAAACAACCATACTAATCTGCAATATCTTAGGCATCACTGCTGTAGCTTCAGCATTTAACTTAACTAATAAAATATACCAGAAAAAAAATAAATAAAATAAAACACCAGCTTCATTCATACCACCAATTACATAAAAGTTATTGTCCATGGAACACCCAAAACAATGCTGCCTCTGTTTTTTTTTCTTTTGGTGAACCAGACGTGAAATCCCCCTCAACACTATCAGCAAACCTAGCATACCTAGCAGTACATGATTGTGTGTGTGTATGTGAGAGAGAGAGACTGTAGCTGAAGCAAGAACAAAATGGCAATTGGCAACATTAGTTGGATATTTTAGAGATTCTCAGAGAACATCCTCAAACAGAGCAACGTATTCTGGAATTATGAGTTAAGTATAGATTCAACAAATAAAGAAAAAGAAAAAAAAAGAAAAAAAAAAAAATTATACTGATAACCATTACAGAGATAATATATTCTGATAATGTGTGACGTTGGAATGAGAGATTCAGTCCATGAAAAGGACTAACCTCTCATCCAATTAGTTTTGATTCTCCAAAACATTTACTTTGAACCTATTCCTCATGCTAAAACTCACGCATATTCACAGCATAGTCATCCCTGTTCACAATTGACAATAACGTCCGATTTAATAAAATATAGACAAAAGGTGCAAATCAACGTTGAATCACATTACCTAGTGATCTCTTGTGTTAGCTGAATCTGTAACTTGTAAATGGATGCAGAGGGATTCCAGTGGGAGCAGAATTTGCAGATCCTCCTCTTCTCTTTGGCAGAAAGGAAATGGCTTAAAGCCTTATGACTTCCCCCAACTTGTAGATCCCCTGCTGGATTGGCTGTTGTTTCTATTGCTGGACTGAGGTGAGTGGGGAAAACCTTGGATGGCGGCAGCCCCTTTGAAATTTCAGCTGGTGTGCTGAAGCCGATGCAGAGACAGCTGCTGGAGGTACCCTGCGGCTGGTCTGAAGGAGATCAAGACTTGGCTGGGCTGCGACTGAGGATGGCTTGAAGGAAATCTTCTGAAGGTCGATGAAGACGTGACCTGGGCCTCCTGCTGAAGATGGCTCTCCTTCCTCAAATGGCTGGGGCTGAAGCCGGTGAAAACGCTTCTCCCCTTTCCCCTTTGAGCTCCCTGCAAAACCGAAAATCTTCGATTCAAATCCCTCCTTTCTCGTGAATGCCCTGTTCCCCCTTTTAAAACTTTCCCTTCTCACAAGAAAAACGCAGCTCTCCCTTCCGTTACAAAAATTATTAATTTTTTTTTTTTTTTTTTTTTTGAAAACTTTTGAAATTTTTGTAACTGAACTTTGAAAACTCGCCGTTTTAGGGTCTGGGCAAAATCTTAGGTTTTTTTTTTTTTAAAATCACTTTGGGTTTATTGACCTAAGTCTTAGATAACTAAGCATTTTAGGCAAGTTTGGCTATGATTTTTTTTTTCTTTAAAACTGTTTCTAAAAAATGAATAGTGATATCATAAAAAAAAAAAAATTTAATGATAATAATAAATGGGAGATGCCACCTCAGCCATCTTAAAAAAAAATATATTTTTTTGTTGAAAATAAAGCTTTAAAGCTTTATTTTGTTTTATAAAATCCTTTCTTTTAAAATAGGGTGCCCCATGTGTGTGGGCCCACTAACTAAAATATAAATAAATAAATATTGAGAAAAAAAAAAATTTTGCAAAAGGAACTTCGGGTGGGTCCCGCTCGAGATAAAACATTATTTATTTTCAAGAATTTGGAAAAATTGGTTTTTTCAGGACAAAAAATATAGATAAAATAAATGTAAAAATTTTTGTAAGGAGATTTAAAATCTTTTTGCAAAAAGTTTTGAGATAAAATCTTTAAAATTAATATCCAAATATCCAGATTGTTTTTCTTGAAAAAAAAAAAAAAATTTGTAATTCAAAGTCCTGGGGGTAAAATGGGAAAGATTGGCAATTTTGAAAACCCAGGGTTTTAAAATTCAATTTGAAAAAGTTTAAAAATCAAATCTGGATTGACAATTTTGAAAATCAGGAGTTCTGGATCTCAAAATGACATGCTGTGCAGTGAAATGACGCAATGCTATGCAAAGACATGTTCTATGAAATGTCACTCTGAGCTCGGACTTGGAAATTTTAGCTTTTTGTCCATAAAACAAGATTTTGAATTTTTGCAATTTGAAGATGTCTCTGAACCTAAATATGGAAATTTTGAGTCTCAAGAGTAAAATTTAGGACTTTCTGCAAGGTTCAATCTTGGAAAATGACCATTTTGCCCTTTATTGCTTCTGGAGAACTGAAATGTGCCGATTGAGGGCAATGTCAAGAAAGTGAGTGAAAATTTGGGGTGTTTACAGATGCCCCTCTTTGCTACTAAGTCGGCTTAGGGTCGAGCTTAGTGGCAAAGAAAACACACCAAATTTGGGCTATATATAAAAAAAATGCCCCAGTTAGAAGGATCTGACTGGGTATGATGAAATTAAGCCCGAGGAAAATGATAGATATGAAATGGAGAATAAAGAGAAAATAGATTTGCTCTGAGAGAGCGAAGTTCAGGTTTTTACCCTTAACCTGGATGGGACAGAAATACCTCGCATGGAACGAAGCTCAGGTTTTGACCCTTGACCTGATTGGGGGGAATGAAATTATCTCATTAAAATGAGATTCAGGTTTGTACCCTTAACCTGATCGGGCAGAAAATGGAATACCTCCTTGAATGAGGCTCAGGTTTATACCCTTATCCTGATCGGGTGGAAAAATAGAATACCTCATTGAAGGAGGCTCAGGTTTATACCCTTATCCTGATCGGGCGGAAAATGGATTGGTATGATGGAACCTTCAGATTTTGCACAATAAATCCAACAGGGGTTTTGCAAAAGAAAGGAAAATGGGGTCCCTAAAGCTTGGAAAAGGGGTTGATCTTGGGCGTCTCTTTGCTGAGACTAAATAGCTTTTGAAATTACCTTTTGCGACAAATGATTGTTGGTTCGACCTCGAACCGAAATGGGACTGTCTATGATGGGACAGTGGGGACACAGGGAAGTGTGCAATCTGAGAGTTCATGCTCTCAAAGAAGGGAAGGAATCAAGTCCTTCAGAGGGATTAAAATTGGTGTCAGGATGCATCGAAAACGAACATCAAGCTCTCGCTTCACGTCAGGATGACTAGAAAATATTGTCAAAATGTTGGAAATTTTGCTGTTGATTCGAAATTTTTTGAAAATGTTGCACATTGTTGCAAAGATATTCTTTCTTTTCTACCCAAAGTATTACCTCCAAACAAGGTTCACTTCGTAGAATCGAGATTGTAAATCCAAATTGCTTGCAATTGACCTTCTTCAAGGAAGTTATCAATTTCCTTGATATGAACAGGAAAGAGAATTTGATATTATGAAAGCAGTTGATGAAAGAGTATTGATAGTAGAATTTCACAAATTTAAAAAGGATTTTTGATAGACTTGGCAGTTTGATATCCTGAGGGCTTCTCTCATGATAATCTTTCTGCACTCTTTTGGGCTCTTTTGGGTTTTGGCTACATTCTCCTTCATTTTGGAGATGTTCTTACTTTCTCTCTCTTTCTTTTTCCTCTCTTTCTCTCTTTTGGGAAGGTACGTCACAAGCTCCTTCATCTTGGAGATGTTTCGATCCTTCTTTGACGATATTGGCTTCTTGGCTAGAGATCTTTGGATGATAGCTGAAATTAAATATCTTTTAGGGATTGTCGAGAGGTTCATCGCATCTGCCTTCATCTTGACAGTGCTTTGGACCTTCCCTGGAAGGATCCGTCACAAACTCCGTCATCTTGGAGATGTTTCGAATCTTCTTTGGCCCCGGGGGTCTACTCGCCTAATTCGCCTTCATCTTGACGACAGGTGAGAGATCCCTTTTGCGGATACTTAATTGCAGCTTAGATGATTCTGAGGAGACAAGGCTTGGGTAAATGCTCTCTTTTCTAGCACTCAGGATATTTCAACTGCCTCGTCTTTACAAGAATAGCCTTTAAAGATGCGCCATTGACTGCGATCAATATCGATCATCCATGGCTTTGCAAAACATTGAATTTTCTTTGCTGGCCATATCGAGGATTTATCCTTCATCCTTTTGGCTGGCCGATAGAAAGAATTCGAGTTTTGAATCTCTTTTCGCGAAAGCTTCACTCTTTTGGAGATGATGCTGAAGGTAAACTGAAATAAAGATTTGTGCAATAAAGATTCCGAGATCAACAATTGATTGACAAATTGACAAAATTTTCTTGAATCCTTGGTGAAAGTGAGTATCTGAAGTCCGGCTCAATACATCCGTGACGAAAATTCTCCTCTCTTTTTCCCCAAAAAGAGAGACTCAGGCTTAGCCCTTACCTGAATGGGAAATGGGAAATACTCCTCTCTTCCCTGAAGAGGAGGTGTTTGCAAAACGGACTTTCGAAGAGAAATTAAGCTTTCGTCAAAGCTCCCTAATATTAGGCTTCTCTTATGGAAAGGGGGCCGATAATGGTGAGGTCTGAAAATTGGGTCATGAAAGAAATGAGTCCCTTCATACTCTCCCTGCAAAGAGGGTCTTTCATGACGAAAATGGCCTAGTATGAAATTGGGGGGTCACAAGAAAAGCGAGTCTCCGTCGAGCCTCTCCCTTAAAAAGGGTTTCTCGTGTGAAATTGGAAATTGTTTTGCAAACGGTTCACAAAGACGCGAGTCCCTTCAAACTCTCCCTGAAAAAGAGCTAAGTGAACGAATTGGATAGCATGCGAAAAGAACGAGCTCCCTCGAACTCTCCCTAAAAAGGGTCTCTCGCAAGAGAAAATGATTGAAATTGGATATTGAGATTGATTGACCCAAAGGTCGAAATTGGAAATTGGAAAATTGGTTGTTGAAAATTGAATGACCCGAAGGTCGAAATTGGATGACCTGACGGTCGAAATTGAGAATTGATTTGACCACAAAGGTCGAAATTGAGAATTGGTTGACCGAAAGGTCAAAATTATGTGACCTGAAGGTCGAAATTGAGAATTGAGTGACCTAAAAGTCGAAATTGTGTGACCCGAAGGTCGAAATTTGGAAATGAAGGTCAAAGATTGGAAATTGATTGACCCGAAGGTCGAAATTTGGAAATTGATTGACCCGAAGGTCGAAAATTGGAAATTGATTGACCCGAAGGTCGAAAATTGGAAATTGATAGACCCGAAGGTCGAAATTGAGATTGGTAATTGAAATTGAGAATTGGAAATTGGGTGACCCAGAGGTCGAAATTGGAGAATTGCCTGATTTGAATATTTAAATTGGAATTTAGAGGGCAAAACATCGAATTTTGAGCAACTGACAGACTCTGATGATCGAAATAACTTGGATAAACAAATGAGAATAATGAATTCGAGTCAAAGCTCGAATGAAATACAGAGATCACGAGTCGGAGCCCGGATCAACCAATGAAAATGATTTGAAATAAAACCCGAGTCGGAACTCAGTTTTCTGAAAAATTGGGATTTTGAAAATGTGCCAGTTTGAGTACTGGATTTTGGAATAATACCAGTCCGAGCGCTGGGTTTTTGGTTCAGTATTGGTGATGACCTTTTGATTTTGAATCGTTAGGAATTGTGATGGGACTGTTTGTTGAAATCCCAATACTGACTGGATTGTTGTTCATGCAGTTGAATGCAAATGAATATGAATTGATGCCTATGAATGCACATGTGCATGAAATGAGGAATTTGTTTATCCTGCCTGCATATAGAACAAAATTTTAAAATGCCCCAGTGTAACTGGGAAAGAAAGTTGGATCATTATTTGAAGGAAACAGGAAGGATTACAAGAGGAGAATAAATGTTTCAAGTATAAAACTTTTTCAAGTGTCGAGCATTAATAGGATCTGGCAATTCTACTCCATCGGCGTTGATGAGCCGATATGAGTTGCGGGGTAATGCTTCTTTGACGACATATGGGCCTTCCCAATTTGGCGACCATTTACCGCCAGGATGATGCTTGAGATAAGCTGTGGATCGAAGCACTAACTCATTGACTTTGAATCTTCTTTCGATGACCGACTTCGCATATTGCCTGGCTACTCTCCGGCGATAAGATTGAGCATGCTCTGCTGCTTTTAACCTTCTCTCGTCGAGTAAGTCTAACTGTACCAGTCGCTGCTGCTGGTATTGATCAAGGGGTAATTGCAGAAGCGATGCAAATTTCAAAGCGGGCTTTTGAACGTGTAGCGGCAACACTACTTCTGTTCCATAGACCAGCTCTGATGGGGTAGCATTCGTTGGTGTACGAATGGTGGTCCGATAGGCCCATAGTGCGTCATGGATTTTCTCATGCCAGTCACGGCCTGTTTCCACAGTTCGCTCCAAAATACGAATTAAAATCTTGTTGGTGGCCTCTGCCTGACCATTCCCTTGAGGATAATATGGAGCGGAAAAATGGTGATAGATCTTGAATTTTGAGCAGAATGTTTTCATCTTTTCATTCTTGAAATGACTGCCATTGTCTGACACAATGTCATGTGGGATGCCGAAACGGCAAAAGATGTTCTTGTGAATAAAAGAGACCACGTGTCGGCCTTCTACTGTGCGAAGAGTGATAGCTTCTACCCACTTGGTGAAATATTCTGTTGCAGCAAGGAAATATTTATGGCCATTTGAAGCTGAAGGAGTGATGGGACCTACGACATCGAAGGCCCACATAGAAAATGGCCATGGAGAGACAACAGACTGTAAATAAGTTGCCGGAGCATGGATGGAAGGTGCGTGTATCTGGCATTGCACACACTTCTTCACATAATGATAACAGTCTTGTTGCATAGTCTTCCAGTAGTAACCTGCTCTGATGATTTGCTTGACAAGGGTTTGGTAACCGACGTGGCCACCACAAATGCCTTCGTGTGCTTCTCGCACGACTTCTTTGGCTTCATCTTCGTCTAAACATCTGGAATACTCTGAACTGAATCCACGACGATAGAGGACATTGGCCAAAATAAAATATCGAGTAGACATACGCTGGATTGCTCGTTGCTCTTTCTTTGAGAGTTCTGGAGGAAATTCGCCAGTTTCTATGAAAGTTTTGATGTTGTAATACCAAGGCTTTTTCCTTTGCTCAGCTTGGTTTACTTGTTCCGCTGGAATGAAAGCAGGTTGGTCAAGTCTGCCAATTTCAAAAGAGCGACAAGATTCTCCATTTTTGAATGCCATAATGGAGCCTAAACTGGCGAGACTATCGGCTACTTGATTAAAATCTCTCTTGATGTGGAATAACTGAAATTCTTCGAACTTGCTGACAAGAGCTGAAACAATCTTTTGATAGGGAAACAACTTCTGATCTTTGACCTGCCATTCGTCTCGAGCTTGATTGACAACAAGTAATGAGTCACCGTAGGCATGTACTCTCTTGACATTGAAGTCTAGTAGAATCTTTAGACCTTGGATTAGGGCTTCATATTCAGCCATATTATGAGTGCATTGAAAATCTAACTTGAGGGAAAATGGAATCATCTCCTTCTCAGGAGTGATTAATAAAATTCCGATGCCTATTCCGGCCATATTCTTAGAACCATCGAAAAATAAATTCCACACTGGAAATTGCTGAATATTGCAAATGTGCTCATCAGGGAAATCATCTTCGGCTTTCACCTCTTCTACTAGAGGAAAATCTGCCAATTGATCTGCAATTGCTTGGCCTTTGATTGATTGTTGTGAAACATATTCTAAGTCATACTGCATCAATAAGACTTGCCATTTGGCGACTCGTCCGCTGAGAAAAGGTTGCTCCAAGATGTATTTGAGAGGATTGAGTTTAGACAAGATTTTGACTTCTGATGCCAACAGGTAGTGTCTTAGCTTCTGACACATCCATACCAGAGCTAGGCAGGTCTTCTCTATATGAGAGTATTTCTTTTCATAGTCTATGAAAGTCTTACTCACATAATAAATGGCGTGCTCTATCAGGCTGCCTTCTTTGTATTGTGCCAAGAATCCGCCACATGCGACTTGATTGACTGAGATGTATAACAGAAGAGGTTTTCCCAATTCTGGCGGCTTCAGGATTGGAGGATTGAGAAGATACTTCTTGATTCTATCGAACGATTGCTGACATTCTGGTCCCCATTCGAATTTCACTCCTTTTCTGAGCAAGTGGTTAAAAGGTTCACATCTCATCGCCAAGTTGGAAATAAATCGCCGGATTGATTGCATGCGTCCCTGAAGGCTACGCAACTCTTTGAGATTTTTCGGGGGTGGCATATCAATGATAGCCTTGGCTTTGGCCGGGTCAACTTCAATTCCCTTTTTACTGACCAGAAAACCCAACAGTTTGCCTGATTCGACTCCAAAGACACACTTTTGCGGGTTAAGCCTTAACTTGTAAAGAATGAGTCTCTTAAAGACTTGATCAAGGGCTTCGAGGTGATCTTCTCCCTCTTTAGATTTCACGAGAATATCATCAACATACGCATCCATGATTTTGCGCATTTGATCATGAAATATAACAGCCATTGCCCGTTGATATGTTGCTCCAGCATTCTTGAGCCCAAAAGGCATAACCGTATAGCAGAAAGTGCCCCAAGGCGTAGTAAAGGAAGTTTTAGATTGGTCGCGGGCGGCCAACTTAATCTGGTTGTAGCCGGAATATCCATCCATGAAGGAGAACATGGCGTGTCCTGCTGTGCTGTCAATCAAAAGATCAATGCTTGGCAGTGGATAGTCATCTTTCGGAGTTGCCTTATTGAGATCTCTGAAGTCTATACAAATCCTGACTTTGCCGCTTTTCTTTGGGACAACGACGATATTGGCTAACCAATCTGGATAGTCAATAGGTCGGATAAATCCTGCTTTGAGCAGATCTTCAAGTCCTTCTTTGACTTGTTGCTCTATTCTAGGATCCATTTTTCTCAACTTCTGCTTGACTGGCTTAGCATCCGGCTTCAAGACGAGTCGATGTTCGACCAATTTGGGATCTAAACCCGGCATATCTTCATATGTCCATGCGAACACTTCTTCATGCTGCTTGAGAAAATTTGTAAGTCTTTCTTTCTCTTCCGGACTTAGACTGATACCGATCTTGAGAATCTTGGGATATTCCTCTGAGCCGATATTGACATCTTCAGTAGGATCTTGTACTAGAGCAGATGGTTCATCTTGCTTCTGAACTGAGGTGAATTCTGGTAATTCCTGAAGAGACGGGTCAAATTCTGCATAATCATCTAACTGCTTTGCAACCTTGCTGTCTCCTGTGCTTGCTTTGACTCGGTGAATTGCTGCCGATTTCTGGAAAACCTTTGGATTGATAACGAGTTTCTTGATTGCTCGGGAAGACATTTCTGAAATTTTGGATAAGAAATGGGATTCAGGAAAAATCGTCCATCATACGACAAACCCTCAAAAAGAATTATGCATAAAATGACATTGAGTTATAAAATGAGAATTTAGAGACAAAAGAGGCAGATGGCACCCAGATAAACAGAGAAAATTGACATTTTATTGATTTGAATTGATAAAAGACATGGAGACATTTATTTTGAAAGGAATAGAAGGAAATGCAACAACGATTCTCAATGTGCCCCTCTAACAAAAACAGTCTTCTTTGGTGAGTTTCCGCCGAAAAACCCTAATCCTGCCCTGTGGGGACGATGCTTTTGGATTATTGGCTCGACACGACCATCTTCATTTTTGCCCAGTCCTTTAAAGGGTTGATAACCATGCTTCAGAAGTAAATCAAATCCCTTTCTTGCTTTCATGAATTGTGGAAACAATGGATGATCTTTGACAGTGTCGTAGCTGACACGACCTCCAACTTTGAAGAACTTGGGACCTTTCCATCGGGTCATGGCTACAGTGTGCAAGGATAATTCTGATGTTGCCTGGAATATCTCCTGACTTTCTTTGAGACTGATTTCTTCATTCTCTCTGATGCTAGGAATATCTGCAGTAAATGATGGTCGAGGTATCATAGGCTGTGGGAGCCTTTCTTCTGGGTCCTCTCCGAGCACAGTTGTAATCATTCCACCTTTTGACCATTTTACGCATTGATGTAAGGTGGAAGGTACTGCATTTGCATTATGAATCCATGTCCTTCCGAGCAGCAAATTGTAGGTGGGTGGCACATTGACCACATGAAAAAGCACGGAATGTACCGAATAATTGATAAACACTTCCAGGAATATCTTGCCTTTAGCTGTTTGACCATGGTTGTCAAACCCATAGATGGTGATAGGATCTGGAATGTATTCTTCTTCCTTAATGCCTAGCGCCTTTGCGGTCATTTCGGGACATATGTTGAGGCTGCTGCCTCCATCAACTAGTACATGGGGTACTGTCATTCCCCTTACCCGAACGACGATGTAAAGAGCATTATTGTGAAAGGAATGAGGCTTTGGAAGGTCCTCATCCGAGAAAGTGATTGGCGCATTAGTCATAGCTGAATTCACAATTTGTGCCATGTCTTCAGGAGTGGTACTGGGCTTAACTTTGATCTTTCTGAGCAGATCATCCAGTACTTGCTGATGCTTGCAGGAACTCTTGGCCAAATCAAGAATGGAAACATTGGACAAAGCGGTCAGAGGCTTCTGACTTGAATTCCCCGGCTTGGGCTTGATGATTTGATTGAGAAAATCAGGAAGTCCCTTTGACTTGGGGACTGACTTTACCGATGCTTCGGAGACTTTCATCTTACCCAATGCTGAGATTAGATCCATCTTCTTAGAATCAGGAGTCACTTGTCGAAGCACTGACACCTGATGTTGTACTTGAAGATCTTGTGCAGAACATGGCTTGATGTGTTCGTGAGGCAGGAAGGGTTGGGCAGATACTACTGCTGTGGTGTGTGAAGGAAAAGGTTGCTTAAGAATGTCCATTTTTTCTTCTTCTTCTCCTTCTACCAATAAATTTTTATCGATAAGATCCTGCACAATGTTCTTGAGAACGAAACAATTCTCAGTGCTGTGTCCCACTGTTCTGTGGAACTTGCAGAATTGATCCTTCCATTTCCCCATAGGCACAGGGGGATCAGCCAACCTCGGTAATTTGACCATTTCCTTCGACAACATATACTCGAGCACATCTTCGAGTGATTGATCGAGAGGAGTGAATTTTCGATCATAACTCCATCCTTCATGTTTAACTTTTTCACGCAATTTAGGCCCTTGGTCTTGCGGAGAAGGCTTGCTGAACTGAGGAACAGGCTTCATTTTCTGATCTCCTTTATTGTTGGGATTGCCTGCGCCGTAACAGTAATCTTTCTTCTGCCCTTTGTACTGATTTCGGCTATTGTTGTTATTGTTGTTGTTGTTGGCAGAGAAGGTGAAGTGAGTTTTCTTCTTCTGCTCACCTTGGGGGTTACTCTTGGAAAAAGTGAAGCCTTCATAGACTCCATTCTCTACGCTTAGCTCGAGCCATTCTGCTCGCTCAGTTAATTCAATGAAAGTCCGGGACGGTGCAGTAGAGATTAATCCTCTTAACGGCTGCAAAAAGTTATTGAGGATTAGGGACAGGGCGTGCCTTTCTGAAATGGGATCTCTCATTTTATTACAGGCTGACCTCCACCTGTGAATGAAATCCCGTGCTTTTTCATTCTCATTCTGCCTCAGACTGCAGAGATGACTTAATGTCGGGAGCGCTTCTGTATTGAACAAAAAGCGTTCAATAAATAAATTCACCACTTTATCGAACTCCTTGAGCTCGATGGGATTGATATGCTCAGCATACCATTTAGCTGCAACTCCTTCCAAGCTGCGAGGGAAACACAGGAACAGTGCTCTGTTATTTCTCTTGAATCTTGAACATTCTGCGAAGAAAGTGGCGAGATGGGCTTTTGGATCACCAGAACCATCGAACTTGATAAATTTTCGGGGAAGGTTTTCGAGATCATCATCCCCTTCGAGGCCGTCATAGAAGTCCTCACTGGAAAAGACTTTCTTGCCCTTGTCACGGGCTTGGAGATCCTTAACAACTCGGGCCATTTCCCTGAATTGTGACTGCAGAGGTTCTTCTGTGATTTGATTCTTTGCTTTGCGGCTCCTCCTTTGTTCTCGGCCACGTTTCTGAAATGCCGGAGGCACCTCATATTCTTCCTCAGTGTCTTCAGTTGATTCGGATTCATCTGAGATTTCTTCTGACTGAATCTGCTTTTTGGGAGCCTTCTTATTCTTGTGTTCGTGGAACTTTTCTCTGAATTGATTTTTTTCTGCACTAGTCCCAGCCTGTTCACTCATCATTTTATTCATCATCTTTCGGAACATGGCATACATTTGAGGGTCTATGCCGTCATCCTCTTGTTGCTGCTCTTGGCTCTTCTCGGATCGGGGGGAGCCCATCTCTTCTTCTGAGGCTGACGAGTGTTGAAGTGATGTGGTTCTTTTTCCTGACCTTGTTCGAACCATCAAATGTTGCGGATGCTCTCAGATTTTGCTGCGGATGCTCTCCTGTAGGGCAAAGATCTGATTAGATTATGAAGGAATTGACTTTTGGAAGAAATATTTATGGAAAAATATGGTAGATAATTTGAAGATGATATCCCATTACTAGGGACAGAGTCGTCGCGAGAATCACGACAATTGTGTTGTCAATTCTTGGCACGAGAAACAAACAACGAAAATATGCCTTGTTACCTAGGCGAGGTCATCAAGCCATAATAGAAAAAGAGAGAATCTTATTAAAATGAGAAAACATGATTTTATTGATCTTGACAAAGAGGTGGAGGACAGACAATTTGCCACCATTTACGATAATCGGCAGACACTCTAGGACCAGGGAAAATTTTAAGAGAGACAAAGGAATCCCAGCCGTAGCGGGCAGAATGATATGCCCCGGACCATTGCGCGGAAGTGAGATCAAACTCTGCCATAACACCTGATAACAATCGGGCTTCGACGTACTGTTGTCTCTGGGAGAACTGCCGGACACACCTCTCTGGTTGGTAGTAAGTGCAGAAGAATGGGCCCAGTAACTTGAACCTCTTGCCATAAGCATAAGTGTATCTGGGAGGAGATAATTGCCGATCAAAATAGTCCCAGACTACATCATCTTCTTGAATGTTGTTGATCATAGACCGGTACTGTGCCACTGGAAGGAGCTCTTGACCATTATATCTGAAAGAGCTTGCTCGGGCTGGAACATGCTGAAAGAACCAGGATTGAAGTGCATAGATACATCCTTCAACTAAGATAGATTCTCCAAGTGAGAATCGAGTCAGACCTCGATATAGGAAAGCGAGCGCTGCCATGGCTATAGAAAGGCGATTGGTTTGCCTACTTCCCCATCTTCTCATGAGCTGAATTATTCTGATGTCCATGTAATTCTGTCCATCTGGGAAGAGGGATAATCCTACGGTGCACAGAACCATTGCATTCTGAATCCTTTCTCTGGCTGTTCTTGATAGCGAGCTGACTTCGACGAAGGTCCCGTACTGGCGGTACAACTCGAGCAAATCGACATATTCATTCCCTTCCAACTGGATCAAAGGCCAGGATCGGCGGCCTGTCATACGAGCTAAGGAATCTCGGGGGTCCAAACCCTTGACATTGATCAGGAATTGATGTTCTAATGGATCACTTGGCTGACCGGCTGGTTCTGGTAATCCCATGATTTCTGAAAATTCATCCATTAAAACGGTCATCTCTCCCCATGGGAACCAGAAGGTACATGTTCGAGGATTTCATCGCTCTGCCATTGCATGGATCAGGTTGCCATTGATGGTCTGTTTTCCGACTGCTGATGCCAGCTCCAATCCGCACTCGCTCAAATGGTTCGGGAACATTCGGGAAAAGCTCTTTAGCCAGGAATAATACCACCGAGGAATGAAAGTTCCGGTGCTAAGGGCTCGATGTTCAGGACGACCTTGTCGCACCTCGAAGGAGATGTGACCTTCAGGAAAGATAGGATCGACTTGACTGGATGCCATCGAACTGAAAACAGAGACAGACTCAGAATGAGACTTAGGAAAATATGAGAAATTTTGAAAAATTTCACAGGCAGGATAAAATGCAGCTGGAAATTTGAGATCCAGTGGAAAGGTAGAATGTAAAATCACCTGGAGTTTTGAAAGAAATTGGATATTTGAGAAAATCATCCAGGGTTTGAGAAAAAGACCTTGTGGAAAATAAGGATATTTTGAAAAAGACCTAATGAGTTGAAAAATATTGGGAAATATAAAGAATTGAAGAAATAACACCCATACAATCACATCCTGCACAAACATTTATGCGCATACAACATTCCCTAAAAGGCTGACTCTAGATGCATCAATTTGAAAATAGCTGTAGGACCTTAATCCTAACTCTAAGTTCAGATCATCTTTGTCCAATCCAGTTATGCCGATATACCCGAACCGAAATTCGAGGTACGTGGCATATAATTTCAACTCCGGTTCTAAGGTAAGGTTTTCCAACATCCTTGAGCGCCTACCGATATACTTCGGACTGTGGCCCGCGGTACGTGGTAGGGGGGTGTTAACCCAAATCATTGGCCCAGTTGTGAGGCTCTGTCCCGAACTAGGGTTCTGGAAGAGAGCCCAGCAACGTGAAGACCGGGTAATAATAGGTAATGGAGATTTTGAAAAATGATCACATGCAAGAAATAGAGGGCTCTAAGTCCTAGAGAGAGATAGACTTTTTGAAAATCTTTGAAGAAGCATACATTGTTTGCATTCAGATCCTAAATTGAGGAGAGTTGTATTTAGACCTAAGTCTACGTGAGCATGAAAATTTCTCCTCAATCTGGTCCTACCAAACCATGCCTAGTCTATATGCAGTCAATGTCAGCTAGGTCAGAATCTAGGCTCCTAGGCTCACATGACATTGAAAGTAAAAGAGCTGACATTTTGTGAACATAATTTTGATAATTGAACTAAGTCAAGCATAATTTAGGTCAGACAAAGACAGGTCCCATCACGGTCGCCAAACCTGTTATCGTCGCAAAATTTTTCCCGTCTTCCCTTCCTTGCGGAAGAGAGAAAGAAATGCTTTTGCGATTCAAACTTGACCGGATTTTGGAAATTGTTTTGAAATACTCGCCTCCGTTTGAAAATTGCGGGAAAATCCATGGGATGGGGCTCGACCTGTCGGTACGAGGTTCGACCGTTCCTGCCGCCTTTAACAGGGGTAATCGAACCAAGGACCAAAATTATGCTTGACTTAGCGAAATTACCGAAATCGTGTTCTATCCTAAATGCACAGAGAATTCAGGCATGTGCTATGCAAAAATGCAAGTTGGAAAATATGATGTATGCTTAGAAAACATTTGGAGTTGGAAAGCATTTCTCAGGAAAAGATGGAAATCAATCTCTCAAGAAAACTCAGACGAAGAAGGTTTGAAATCCCGAGAAAGTTTATAAAGAGTTGGAAAATCTTGAAGAAATGAGAATCTTGAGAAAGTTTAAATGGGAATCTCGGGAAAATCTTGAGAAAGTTTATAAAGACTTAGAAGAATGAGAATCTCAGGACAATTTTGAAAAGACTTAGAAAGACTTGGAAAATCATGAGGAAAATGAGAATCTCAGGAAAACTGTAGAAATTCTTGAGAAAAGATGAATATTTGAAAAGGAAAACACTTGTTGGGATAACTCGGACTTTGAGAATTTTCTCAAGAAAATGATAGAAAATTTTGTAGGAAAAATTCATTGGAGAAGGAAATTCAAAACTTAGGAAATTGAATTCCTGAGAATCTTGTCTTTTGAAATGTTGGAAAATCGATTTCTGATTCTTGAGAAATATGAAAATTCCTTTTGAAAATGGATCTTAAGAAAATAACTTTTTAAGGAAAATCACAGGAAAGCATTTGATTTGGGAAATCCAACTCCGAATATCATCATAGTTTCTTGAGAAAATCGATTCCATGAAGTGAAAATCTTTTTGAGAAAATCATGAGAAAAATGAATGATGCAGATGATTTGAATGAATGAATGCACTTTGAAAAACTTTCTGAAAAATTTGTTGTAAAATGTGGATTAAGCCAAAGTAAATCCTTCATATATTCTGACTGTGGCCATGAATATATTCAGGGTTTATTTGAGTTAATTCACAATATTTTGAAAACATTGGAAATATGAGGTGCATTTTCAAGATAGCCTAAGAGTGTAGGCTCAATATGACTGGTAGAGAGATGATGGATCTGGGTCTCGTCCATATTCCGACTAGGGCCGTAAATATGGACTCCACCGAGTTCATCAACTCTCTAAGAGTTGGTGCACGTGCCATTCGTGTTCATCCACGGTGAATTTTGAAAATTTGAGATATATGCATCATAGAATCAGGATATTACTGAAATCAAACTATATGAGATGCGACCTAATCTAAGCAGTAAAAGTAACTCTTATTCCAAGGTTTACATTGGATTGTTACATTGCATAACATAAAGTAAAAGAAAATTGAAATGGATCCAAGGAATCTGCATCTTCTAGATTTTCCTGCAAAATGAGAGTTAGTACAAAATAACCAAGGAAATGATCATATATATATATAATATATACAACGAAGAGATATATACATATATCAAAATGCTAAAATAGGTGCTAAATGTCATATAACAATGGAAGTGTAACTATATGAGAAAATATATACATGAATGCTCATATATGGAAATAAGGACACATGGAAGTATATATATCTATATATATAAGTATATATCTATGTACATATATATATATATATATACATGTATATATACATATATACATATACATATAGTTAAACATATATATATATATATATATATATATATATATATATATATATATATATATAGATATATATATACATATAATGAGAAAATATGTACATACCAATGGAAACTACATATAATAGGTAAAATCAGAAATTACAAGTATATACAGTTTCTGTAGGTGATTTCACACAACCATAATTCTCAAATTACAAAGTAATTTTCAATGAAAATGGGAATAGAGCTTCCCTATATATCCATAATGAAGCACACCAAAGATGGTTAGGAGATCACGATTGTATATAGAGATATTCGTTCATGAACATGGTCAAATATCAAGACTGCACACTTGCAGCAGAAAATGAATGTGCAGGAAATGGGTTGTGGAAGCATCAATGGCTATTTCAAGGATATCATGAAAATGATATGAAAAGCTTGGTGAATAGGTGAAAATGTCATGGAAAGTGATGAAATAATGTGTATAATTGGTGCTGCAAATGGAGTGATATAGCAAACAAGAATTTAGCACTAAGCTAAGCAAAATTTTATAAAACCAAGGGTGATATTCCAGCCATAGCTTCATAAAACAGAAATTGTAGCATCAAATGATGAAATTCCAGCCATAACTTCATAAAACCAGAATTTAACCCTCAAGCTCATAAATCACGTGATGAAGTTCCAGCCATAACTTCATAAAACAGAATTTTAAACATCAAGCTAAACAAAAATTTCATAAATCAAATGATGATGTATTTACAAGAGTAAGAGAAAAGAAAAATGCATGTAATAGCAAATACTCATGAAGTGATATATATATATATATATATATAAGTATGTATATACATATATATATACATATACATCCATATATATATATATATACACGTATACATATAGGTAGATATACCATAGATATACATATATATAGATACATATATACATATAACGAGAAAATATATATTTTTAATGGAAATTCCACATAATGGGTAAAACCAGAAAATATATGTATATACAATTTCTGTAAGGGATTTTACACAGTCATATCTCTCAAATTACAACACATTTCTCAACGAGATCGGGTATGGAGCTTCCCTATATATCAATAATGAAGCGTGCAAAAGATGGTCTGTAAAGCCTGAATGAATATTAAAATATTCATACATGAACAAGGCCAATTATCAAGACTGGGCTCCTGCAGAAAATCATGTTTATGACAGAAAATCCAATTGATTTCTAGATTGAATGCCTTGTAGGTACTTCCATAAGTCTTATCTTCTAGCTCCTCAGTGACTTTATACCCCTCTACCACTTCAATTCGGCACAGCCCCCAGATGGGTGATACCTTACAGATCTTTTAATTGACTATTCACACAGGTGATATTAGTGACTGAATACCCATCCCTTGCTTGGTCTTTGAAATTCAAAACTTTTATAAATGGGAACACAAAATAAAAGAAACCATTCTGGAAAACCCAATTTTTTTTTTTTTTTTATGATACAAAACACCAACCAGCAGATGATCGATACCCTGGATGCAGCTTTTATATGCTTAAATAAACTGACGTCATCTGCAAACAACCATACTAATCTGCAATATCTTAGGCATCACTGCTGTAGCTTCAGCATTTAACTTAACTAATAAAATATACCAGAAAAAAAATAAATAAAATAAAACACCAGCTTCATTCATACCACCAATTACATAAAAGTTATTGTCCATGGAACACCCAAAACAATGCTGCCTCTGTTTTTTTTTCTTTTGGTGAACCAGACGTGAAATCCCCCTCAACACTATCAGCAAACCTAGCATACCTAGCAGTACATGATTGTGTGTGTGTATGTGAGAGAGAGAGACTGTAGCTGAAGCAAGAACAAAATGGCAATTGGCAACATTAGTTGGATATTTTAGAGATTCTCAGAGAACATCCTCAAACAGAGCAACGTATTCTGGAATTATGAGTTAAGTATAGATTCAACAAATAAAGAAAAAAAAAAAAAAAAAAAAAATTATACTGATAACCATTACAGAGATAATATATTCTGATAATGTGTGACGTTGGAATGAGAGATTCAGTCCATGAAAAGGACTAACCTCTCATCCAATTAGTTTTGATTCTCCAAAACATTTACTTTGAACCTATTCCTCATGCTAAAACTCACGCATATTCACAGCATAGTCATCCCTGTTCACAATTGACAATAACGTCCGATTTAATAAAATATAGACAAAAGGTGCAAATCAACGTTGAATCACATTACCTAGTGATCTCTTGTGTTAGCTGAATCTGTAACTTGTAAATGGATGCAGAGGGATTCCAGTGGGAGCAGAATTTGCAGATCCTCCTCTTCTCTTTGGCAGAAAGGAAATGGCTTAAAGCCTTATGACTTCCCCCAACTTGTAGATCCCCTGCTGGATTGGCTGTTGTTTCTATTGCTGGACTGAGGTGAGTGGGGAAAACCTTGGATGGCGGCAGCCCCTTTGAAATTTCAGCTGGTGTGCTGAAGCCGATGCAGAGACAGCTGCTGGAGGTACCCTGCGGCTGGTCTGAAGGAGATCAAGACTTGGCTGGGCTGCGACTGAGGATGGCTTGAAGGAAATCTTCTGAAGGTCGATGAAGACGTGACCTGGGCCTCCTGCTGAAGATGGCTCTCCTTCCTCAAATGGCTGGGGCTGAAGCCGGTGAAAACGCTTCTCCCCTTTCCCCTTTGAGCTCCCTGCAAAACCGAAAATCTTCGATTCAAATCCCTCCTTTCTCGTGAATGCCCTGTTCCCCCTTTTAAAACTTTCCCTTCTCACAAGAAAAACGCAGCTCTCCCTTCCGTTACAAAAATTATTAATTTTTTTTTTTTTTTTTTTTTGAAAACTTTTGAAATTTTTGTAACTGAACTTTGAAAACTCGCCGTTTTAGGGTCTGGGCAAAATCTTAGGTTTTTTTTTTTTTAAAATCACTTTGGGTTTATTGACCTAAGTCTTAGATAACTAAGCATTTTAGGCAAGTTTGGCTATGATTTTTTTTTTCTTTAAAACTGTTTCTAAAAAATGAATAGTGATATCATAAAAAAAAAAAATTTTAATGATAATAATAAATGGGAGATGCCACCTCAGCCATCTTAAAAAAAAAAATATTTTTTTGTTGAAAATAAAGCTTTAAAGCTTTATTTTGTTTTATAAAATCCTTTCTTTTAAAATAGGGTGCCCCATGTGTGTGGGCCCACTAACTAAAATATAAATAAATAAATATTGAGAAAAAAAAAAAAATTGCAAAAGGAACTTCGGGTGGGTCCCGCTCGAGATAAAACATTATTTATTTTCAAGAATTTGGAAAAATTGGTTTTTTCAGGACAAAAAATATAGATAAAATAAATGTAAAAATTTTTGTAAGGAGATTTAAAATCTTTTTGCAAAAAGTTTTGAGATAAAATCTTTAAAATTAATATCCAAATATCCAGATTGTTTTTCTTGAAAGAAAAAAAAAAATTTGTAATTCAAAGTCCTGGGGGTAAAATGGGAAAGATTGGCAATTTTGAAAACCCAGGGTTTTAAAATTCAATTTGAAAAAGTTTAAAAATCAAATCTGGATTGACAATTTTGAAAATCAGGAGTTCTGGATCTCAAAATGACATGCTGTGCAGTGAAATGACGCAATGCTATGCAAAGACATGTTCTATGAAATGTCACTCTGAGCTCGGACTTGGAAATTTTAGCTTTTTGTCCATAAAACAAGATTTTGAATTTTTGCAATTTGAAGATGTCTCTGAACCTAAATATGGAAATTTTGAGTCTCAAGAGTAAAATTTAGGACTTTCTGCAAGGTTCAATCTTGGAAAATGACCATTTTGCCCTTTATTGCTTCTGGAGAACTGAAATGTGCCGATTGAGGGCAATGTCAAGAAAGTGAGTGAAAATTTGGAGTGTTTACAAGACTCCCGGGGTGAAAATGTCAATTTTGGAAACCCGAGGTTTGAAATTGATTTCTGAAAACTTTTAAAACTCAATCTGGATTGAAATTTATAAAGCTGGAGTTCTGGACTTCGAAAATGGAATGAAATGTGATGAAATGTTATGAGATGCTGAGAAATGATATGAAATGATGAGAAATGACATGAAATGCTATGCGAAATGCTAACCCTGAATGAAGAATTTTGGATGTCAGACCCCGATTGACACTTGTACCAGTTTAAAAAGCATTAAAATTGATAAAATTTACAAAATAGCTCAAGAAATGGTTTTCGAGACTCTATTGGGTTAGAGTGACACTCAAAATTGGGGTTCGAGCTGAATTAAACTGAAATGAGCAGGATTGAGCTGGGTTTTAGAGTTTCAGAACTCCAAAGAGCTGACAATGATGCTGACTCAACTAACCTTTCCGATTGAATTTTCAAGAAAAGTTGCCATTTCTAGAGAAATGGTACGGAATGATCATTGGAACGAAGTGAATTAGGAACCTGAGCTGGATTTGAGCTAGAACGAAGGTCAGTAATACTGATATGAACTAAAATCAAAGCTTGAACACTAGCTCAATTAACTGAACTCAACTCAATTTCAGCAGAAAGAGCTAAAATGGACTAAAATGGGCTCCTGAACACTTAGAAATGGTTTTGAACTGAAATTGGAGCACTTGAACTCCTGGTGAGCTCAAGTTAGACTCTGGGGAACATGACTGACTTGGAGACAATTGGCTTGGATTCGAGTGAGAAATGAGCTCATTTTTGAAGAAATGATCCCATTTTGGCAGGAATGGTCAGAAATGAAAATGGTCTGTTCATTGTGAGCAGATGAGCTTGAGATGACTGATATTTTAACTGTCCTGAACTGACCAATGAGCTTAGTTGACTCCGACTGACTAGGGTCCGGGATGACCTAGGGGTAAAATGGTAATTTTCCTAATGAAAATGGGTAAAATGTTGATTTTTTGAAACTGACTCGGGGTTTGACTTCTACACTGACCTACAGGGTTGGCACTACACGAGGAGGGATTTTTAAGAATAGATGAGGAAAATTTGGGGTGTTTACAATTACTTACCTGTAATTGCACAGTTTTGGGATGAAAAAAAGAGCTTGGTGGTGGAATAGTGTTCAAACCAAATGGGGAAGAAGGCTGGCCTGCTTCTCTCCTTCTTCTCCCCTCCTCGATCAAGGGTGAAAGCTGCTTCTTAAAGAAGAGGTGGAGGATTTGCTATGTGATAGAAATGGAGGATGTTAATTATAGATCCTATTGAAGGCGTATTGGCAGAGAAACTCCTTGATCAAATGGGAAAATGGACGTTGATGATCGCACTTGCAGGGAAAATCGGTGAAGGTCGATTGTAATGAATTTTTACCGAGAAAAACTCCATGCCCTAGAGAAGGCGAGGTGGCTCTTCTTAAAGAGAATGGGAGGCTCGATCGTTGAAGATCAACGGTGTGGAGAAGATGGGTTTGTTGCAGATTGGATGGTGGTGAGAGAAGGGAAGAACGTGCGGGAGAGGGGTCGTTACATATTTTTAAGTTTTCCAGAAAGAGGACCCCTTTTTAGGATTTTTTTGAAAAATGGTTAAGAAATGAGGTTTTTGGCAAAAGGGCTTCAAGAAGCTTGGAAATCCTTCGTTTTTCTTGTAGCTTTTTCTCAATTTTTGGGTTTTTCATGTTATTTTTCTATTTTTTGTATTTTTAGAATAAAATCCTAAGGTTTTACGGGAGAAATAAAGATTAAAACTGATTTTTTTGGTGTTTTTATTAAAATATCTACAAAAGAAGTTTTTCTGAGAACTCAAGACGATTTCTGAGAAAATTTCTTCAGAAAGTGGATTTATATCCGGATTTTTAGGAAATACTCGAGGTTTTACAACCTCGAACTGAGAGATATAGGATTGTGAATCCGACAGAGTGCCAGATGAATTGCCCGAGCCATTTAGAACTATTTTTGGTATTTTTGTAATTAATTTTGGGAAATGGGGCAACGGGGCTTAGATTTGGGTTTAAGACACTGGGTTCAGACCTGGAGTTGAATTTGAATATATCAATGTGGAATTTAATTCAGAAAATCTGAGGAATGACTGAAATTTAGCTTTGAAATCGCTTTGATTTTCTCAGAAAATGGAGTCAGGGGCAAAAGGGTCATTTTGCAAATTTTTGAAAAATTTGGGGTGTTCACAGATGCCCCTCTTTGCTACTAAGTCGGTTGAAAGCCGAGCTTAGTGGCAAAGATAACAATCCAAATTTTGAAAATGCCCCAGTCAGCAGATCTGAACTGGGTATGGAAGAATTTATTTGGGAAACATGGCTTCTCAGGCTTTGAAACCTTATGCTGAATGGTTTTGGGAAGACGAAATCCTCGAAGATGATGTGATCAAATGATAGAGATGAGGAAATCGTGATGGGACTTTGGGTGAAATCCCGAAATGGTGGGAAATGAGAATTTTGATCAGGTTTCATGGATGAGACAAGATACTTTCTTTGGGATGATTCAGGTTTAGCCCTTAACCTGGATGGGACGAAGATATATCAAAAAATGAATTTGGAAATAAGGAAAGGAATACATGAGTATCTTGATGGGACATTTTGAAAAATACCTCGTGAGATGAAGCTCAAGTAAAATCCTTTCTTGGATGGATATACAAAGCATGGGTTTCTTGATGGGAAGAGCCATGAGGGGACTGGAAGAAAACATCTCGTAAAAAACGAGGAATCTCATTGGAATGTGACTCAGGTTTAACTCAAACCTGCAAGGAAGATACCTCGCGAAGCGAGGTTCCGGGTTAACTCTTAATCTGGATGGGAAATCTACCATACAGGTTTCTCAAAAATGGAGAAAGCACGATGGGACCTTCGGAATTTGGACGAACAAATCCGATAGGGGTTTTTGCGAAAGGAGGAAATATAGGATTCCCTAAAGCTTTGAAAAGGGAGAAGAAATGGTGCGCCTCATTGCTGAGACTGAAATAGCTTTTAAAATCAAAGAATCTTTTGCAAATGGTTCAGGTTTAACCCCTTATCCTGAGTGAGGGAAATCTACCATACAGGTTTCTCAAAATGGAGAAAACCATAATGGGACCTTCGGAATTTGGATGAACAAATCCGAGAGGGGTTTTTGCGAAAGGGGGAAATATAGAGTCCCTAAAGCTTTGAAAAGGGGAAGAAATTGGGCGTCTCATTGCTGAGACTGAAATAGCTTTTGAAATTAATGATCTTTCGCAAATGGTTCAGGTTTGCCCCTTATCCTGAGTGGGTCATCCATACGGAATTCGTTAATGAGAAAAAAAACCGTGATGGGACAGGAAAAGATACTTCTTTCAGAGGCAACTCTTTTTGGGAAATACAAACAACGCTAGGTTGCATCAAAATGAATATTGAATATTTATTTAATTCTTGGAATAGCTAGAAAATTTTGCCAATAAGATAAAATCATAGCAGATTCAGATGCTTCTAAATGTGCATGTATGTGCAAAGATATTCCCTCTTTTACCTAGAGTATTTCCTCTAATGAGGTTAGCTCCTCGGTTTTAAGAGTCAAATTCAAAAATTTAGCACTGATGATTTTCTTCAAGGAAGCTATCCATTTCCCTGATATGAGAATAAAAGAAATATTCTTAATTTCATAAAAGCAGGAAAGGAAGAGATATTGATAAAAGAATTTTGCATGAGAAAAGATGACTTCTGGCAACTTTGGCAGTTTGATATCTGGGTGTTTTCCCACGACGATCTTTTTGCACTCTTTTTGAGTCATTGGGCTTTCTCGGGTTTTTCTCATCATTCTTCATTTGGATGTCCTGACTTTTTTCTCTTTTTTCAGGGAAGGGCACGTCACAAACTCCTTCATCTTGGAGATGCTCCGATCCTTCTTTTATCTCAGGGATTCTATTGATCTCACTGGCTCGAAAGGTCTTTAGATGATAGCAGAAATCAAATATCTTTTAGGGTTTGTCGGTAGGTTCATCACACTCGCCTTCATCTCGACGGTGATCTGAACTTTCCCTGGAAGGATCCGTCACAAACTCCGTCATCTTGGAGATGTTTCAAATCTTCTTTGGCCCCGGGGGTCTACTCGCTTAATTCGCCTTCATCTTGACGACAATTGAGAGATCCCTTTTGTGGATATTTGATTGCAACTTTTTAAATAGAATGAGAAGATATGAGTTGAGTGGATTCTTTTTATAGCTCAAGATATTTCCACTACCTGATTGTCAGAAAGTCATTTTAAAATACGCACCATAGCCAAGATCAATATCAATTCGCTTCTGGCTTTTCAACATCATTGAAGATTTCTTTTATTGATTATATCAAGGATATTTCTTACATCCTTTTGGTTGATCAACAGGAAAATATTTGAATTTTACCTCTTTTTCACAAAAAGTTTCACCTTTTGAAAGGAAATACAGGAGGTAATCTGAGAAAATTCTTTTTGTGCAGTAAGAATATTTAGAATCAACAAATGCTTTTAGCAAATTGGCAAAGCTTTCACGAATTCTTTGTGAGATAATCACTCAATATAGATTTTGATGCGACCTTAGCTGTAATTTAAAGAAATGGTGTAAGAATCAGACTTTAGAAAACTGGATCGATGAAATACATTAGGTTTTGGAAATCCCGACCAGTTACAAAAGCTGGATTTGAAAATCCCGACCAGTTATAAAAACTGGATTTGAAAATCCCGACCAGTTATAAAAACTGGATTTGAAATCCCGACCAGTGAAAGACACTGGATTTGAAAATCTCGACCAGTTATGAAAACTGGATTTGAAAAAATCCCGACCAGTTATGAAAGCTGGATTTGAAAATCCCGACCAGTTATAAAAACTGGATTTGAAAATCCCGACCAGTTATAAAAACTGGATTTGAAAATCCCGACCAGTTATAAAAACTGGATTTGAAAATCCCGACCAGTCTTAGAAACTGGATTTGAAAATCCCGACCAGTTATAGAAACTGGATTTGAAAATCCTGACCAGTTATAAAAACTGGATTTGAAAATCCCGACCAGTTATTTTAACTGGATTTGAAAATACCGACATCCCGACCAGTTATTTTAACTGGATTTGAAAATCCTGACCAGTTATAAAAACTGGATTTGAAAAAGGCTTTATCTGAAGGTTTGAGAGTGATGGAATTTTGGGGGATTATAACCCGAGGGTTGAGAAAATGATGAGATTGTTGAAGATATGGCAATCAAAGGTTGGGAAACTGATAGAATTTGAGAGATTGAAGATCTTGAAGGTTTTGGAAATGATAGAATTGAGGAATCGCACCCTAAGGGTTTGATCACACGACCAGTGGGAGCTGGATCTTTCGGAATACAGGACCAACGAGATGTTGGATCCTTTGGAAATACATGACCAGCGAGATGCTGGATCTTTTGGAAATACATGACCAATGAGTGTTGGATCTTCAGGAAATACATGAAATTTTGGGAGATTTAAGTCAGAACTTGAACTTAGAAGGAGAAAGGTTTTTTTGGTCAGAAGACTGATTTTAAAAGGTTACCGGTGTGAGAACCGGGTTTTTTTTTTCCAAATGAGCTCAATATATGATTGAAAAAGTTTGAGAAATAAGCAGTGTGAGAACTGGTTTTTAGAAGATAATTCAGGATTTATCCCCTTATCCTGAACGGGGGAAATAATAAAGAGAATACCTCATTGAAAGGAGGCATCAGGTTTATTCCTTAACCTGAAGGGGTATTTTCAAAGATAAAAGTAGATGGAATTGTAATTAAGATTGAAAAGTTTGTTGAAAACTTGACATAAACGAGCATTAGCTTGATGTAAATTTGATCAAAGCAAAATGAATCAAATGAAATGAAAAATAAAGATCACAAGACAAATTAAGAACTAACAAAATTTGAGAAGAGCTTTTCGTCTAATCCTGCCTGCATATGATGGAAGGAGATGATTATATATCAAAATAAGATGCCCCAGTATCATGGAGAAGAATGTAAGAATTGATAGAAGATCATTATTTTATTGAAATGGCTTTTTTGAATAGTACAAAGGCTTTAGAATGAACATTTCAGGTGTAAAACTTCTTCAAATGCAAAGCATTGATGGGATCTGGCATTTCCACTCCATCTACGTTGATTAGACGATACGAATTGCGAGGAAGGGCTTCCTTAACCACATAAGGGCCTTCCCAATTGGGTGACCACTTGCCCCTTGGTCGGTGCTTGAGATGAGCTGTCGATCTGAGCACCAAATCGTTAACTCGAAATTTTCTCTCAATGACGGACTTGGCATAGTGTCAAGCTATCCTCTGTCGATAAGCTTGAGCATGCTCTGCTGCCTTGAGCCTTTTTTCATCTAGCAGATCCAGCTGCACCAATCTCTGCTGCTGATACTGATCAAGTGGCAATTCTATAAGTGAAGCAAATTTGAGAGCGGGCTTTTGGATATGGAGAGGTAACACCACTTCAGTCCCGTAAACAAGTTCTGAAATAGTAGCATTAGTCGGAGTCCGAATGGTGGTCCGATATGCCCAAAGTGCGCCATGAATTTTCTCATGCCAGTTTTGACCTGTCTTCACAGTCCTTTCCAAAATACGGATCAAAATTTTATTGCTGGCCTCTGCTTGGCCATTCCCTTGAGGATAATAAGGAGCTGAGAAATGATGGCAAATTCTGAATTTAGAACAGAAGGTTTTCATCCTCTCATTTTTGAAATGGGTTCCATTATCTGAGACAATATCATGTGGTATGCCGAAGCGGCAAAGAATGTTCTTGTGAATGAAAGAAACCACATGGCGGCCTTCTACTGTGCGTAGAGTAACAACTTCAACCCATTTCGTGAAATACTCTATCGCAGCCAGAAAGTATTTGTGGCCGTTGGAAGCAGAAGGAGTAATCGGGCCTACGACGTCGAATGCCCACATGGAAAATGGCCAAGGAGAAACAACTGATTGCAGATACGTGGCCGGAGCATGAATGTAAGGCGCGTGCAACTGGCACTTGACGCACTTCTTCACAAATCTATGATAGTCCTGCTGCATGGTATTCCAATAGTACTGTGGTCGAACGATCTGTTTGACGAGAGTCTGATAGCCGACATGGTCACCACAAATCCCTTCATGTGCCTCTTGGATAACTTCCATAGCTTCTTCTTTGTCTAAACATTTGGCATATTCAGAACTGAACCCACGGCGGTAAAGGACATTGGCAAGAATGAAATAACGGGTAGACATACGTTGAATCGCGCGTTGCTCCCTTTTTGGCATTTCTGGCGAAAATTCACCAGTCTTAATAAAATTTTTGATGTTTTGGTACCAAGGTTTTTCCTTCTGATTAACCTGATTTACTTGCATAACTGAAGCGAAAGCAGGCTGCTCAAGTCTGCCGACTTCAAAAGAACGACATGATTCACCACCTTTGAAGGATAGAATGGAGCCCAGACTGGCTAAACCATCAGCTATCTGATTATGCTCTCTTCTGATATGACTGAGCTGGAACTCTTCGATACAAGAGTTAAGACGATCTTCTGATACAGAATCAGTTTGGAATCTTTCACTTGCCATTCAGTGTTAACTTGACTGACAACAAGTAGGGAATCCCCAAAGGCATGCACTCTCTTGACATTGAAACTTTGCAGAATCTTGAGGCCTTGTATTAAAGCTTCATACTCGGCCATATTATGAGTGTATTGGAAATTAAGTTTGAGAGAATAAGGGATCATTTCTTTTTCTGGAGTGATTAACAAGACTCCAATCCCTATGCCAGACATGTTTTTAGAGCCATCGAAGAATAAGTTCCAAACTGAGGGTTGTTGGATATTACAGATATGCTCATCAGGAAAATCATCCTCTGCTTTAATTTCTTCTGTCAGAGGAAAATCTGCCAACTGATCTGCGATCGCTTGGCCCTTAATCGACTTTTGAAAGACATACTCTAAGTCATATTGCATCAGCAGGACTTGCCATTTTGCAATTCGTCCAGTGAGAAATGGTTGTTCCAAAATGTATCTGAGAGGATTGAGTTTCGATAGAAACTTGATTTCGGAAGCCAATAGGTAATGTCTTAATTTCTGGCACATCCAAACCAGAGCTAGACAAGTTTTCTCCATCTGAGAATACTTCTTTTCATAATCAATGAATGTTTTGCTCACGTAGTAGATGGCGTGCTCTATCAGGCTGCCTTCTTCATACTGAGCGAGGAATCCACCACAGGCATTCTGATTGACTGAAATATATAGTAGGAGAGGTTTCTCCAACTTTGGCGGCTTCAAAACTGGCGGATTAAGGAGATACTGCTTGATGCGCTCAAACGAGAGCTGACATTCCGATCCCCATTCAAATTTAACTCCTTTTCTAAGCAAATAGTTGAAAGGCTCGCATCTCATGGCCAGATTAGAGATGAACCTGCGAATAGACTGAATGCGCCCTTGAAGGCTTCGCAGTTCTCTCAGATTAGTTGGAGGCGGCATGTCAATAATGGCTTTTGCCTTGGCCGGATCTACTTCGATCCCTTTCTTGCTGATAATGAAGCCGACTAATTTGCCGGACTCCACTCCAAAAACACATTTCTGAGGGTTAAGTCTCAATTTGTAGAGAATAAGTCTTTCAAAAACTTGACTAAGAGCATCGAGATGATCCTCTTCTTCTTTAGACTTGACCAGAATATCATCCACATATGCATCCATATTTTTGTGCATTTGATCGTGGAAAATGACGGCCATTGCCCTTTGATAGGTTGCCCCGGCATTCTTGAGCCCAAATGGCATCACCGTATAGCAAAAGGTTCCCCATGGGGTAGTAAACGAAGTCTTGGACTGATCACGAACGACCAACTTAATCTGATTATAACCTGAATATCCGTCCATGAAGGAAAACATGGCATGACCTGCTGTGCTATCGATCAACAGGTCAATGTTGGGAAGTGGATAATCATCTTTTGGGGTGGCTTTATTTAGATCCTTGAAATCGATGCAAATCCGAACTTTTCCGTTCTTTTTAGGGACTGCCACGATATTTGCCAACCAATCTGGGTAATCAATGGCTCGGATAAAGCCTGCTCTTAGCAAATCTTCAAGTCCTTCCTTGACTTGCTGCTCAATTCGAGGGTCTAATTTCCTCAATTCCTGCTTGATTGGTCTGGCTTCTGGTTTCAACTTGAGTCGATGCTCAACCAGCTTGATATCCAATCCTGGCATATCTTCGTAAGTCCAGGCAAATACTTCCTGATGCTTTTTGAGGAATTGGATGAGTCTAGCTTTTTCAATTTCGCTTAGACTCGACCCAATTTTGAGAATTTTTAGATCATCTTCCGATCCAATGTTGATATCCTCAGTTGGATCTTGAACCAAAGATGAGGGTTCATCCTGCTTCTGAATGTGAGCAAATTCTGGCAATTCTTGAATGGTGGAGTCAAATTCAGCTGGCTCTTCGGTCTGATCTGCTGCCTGACTGACCTCTGCTCTGTCTTTCATCTCAGGAAATCTTGCCAATTTTAGATACTTGGGATTGATAACAAATCTTGTCATTGATTCAGGAGTTAATGGTCCTGAAAATGCCAAAAAGAGGTTGTTTTTAAGAGAAAGTATGAGCCAAAAATTTTGTATAAAACAAGAGCAATGACATAGACAAAGTATAATAAGGAATTGATGGGTACTCGAAGAGAAAATTTTGATCTTTCATTGATTGAAGTAGAGTATTTACAAGACTTTAACAAAAGATGGGATTGTATTGTCCCTACAAAAAGAGAAGAAAAGAAAGCAGAAAAACTAAGGCATCATCTTCACTTGTTTCCCCTGATGAAAACTGTCCTTTTGCTGGAATCCTGGCCGGTGAACCCCAACCCTGAACTGTCTGAATGCTGAGTAGGAACGATTGGCTCCACTATACCATCTTCATTCTTTCCTATGCCCCGGAATGGCTGATATCCATGTTTTATCAGCAGATCAAATCCCTTTCTGGCTTTGGAGAACTGAGGGAATAAAGGGTGATCTTTGAAGGAGGCGTAATCAGTGCGTCCTCCTAACTTGAAGAAACAAGGTCCCTGCCATTGGACCGTAGCTGCGACATTTTCCTCTTCCATGACATCTTTTAGTTTCAGCATCTCTAGACTGTCACTGAGATTAATTTCCTCTGCCTCCCGAATGCTAGGAATGTCTGCTGTAAATGTGGGATGAGGAATCATAGGCTGTGGTAGCCTTTTTTCAGGGTCTTCGCCCAAAACAGTGGTAATCATTCCGCCCTTAGACCACTTTATGCATTGGTGGAGGGTCGACGGAACTGCATTGGCATTGTGGATCCATGTTCGTCCCAACAACAGATTGTAAGTTGGTGGCACATTGACAACATGGAACAATACCGTGTGCACGGAGTAATTGATGAAGATCTCCAAAAAGACTTTGCCTTTGGCAGTTTGCCCATGATTATCGAAGCCATAGATGGTGATGGGATCAGGCACATATTCTTCCTCTTTTAATCCCAATGCTTTCGCTGTCATTTCTGGGCAAATATTCAGACTGCTTCCCCCATCAACAAGTACATGTGGGACAGTCATTCCCCTGGTCCTTACTACGATGTACAGCGCGTTGTTATGAAATGAATGAGGCTTAGGTAAATCCTCATCAGAAAAGGTAATAGGCGAGTTTGTCATTGCTTGGTTCACTATCTGCGCCATGTCTTCGGGCATGGTACCCGGTTTCACCTTGATCTTCCTCAATAGATCATCTAGTTCTTCTTTATGCTGGGGAGAGTCGTGAGTCAACTCAAAAATGGAGATGTTGGAGAGCGCTGTAATCGGCTTCTGAAGGCTTCTGGCCCGCTCTTCTGCTGCTTTTGAGGTTTCTGCTTCCTCTGTGTCAGCTTCCTTTTTCAGAAATCTTTTTGGAAAAACTTGGGTTTTCCCACTCTCCACTGATGTGTTTCTGATGTTCAAAAATGAGTGGATATCCCCTCTCCGAGATGCAGGCTGGTCCTGGCATAGAACCATTACCTGATGCTGCAAACTCATCTCCTCTTCCGAACAAGGATGTATGTGACTCTGCGGTAGGAAAGAATGTTCAGAAACGGTTGATACGGAATGCTTTGGGAATGGGGCGGATAGGATGTCCATTTTGCCTTCTTCTTCATCTTCGATGAGGATGCTTTTATCGATGCAATCCTAGATCAGGTGTAGGTGTTTCAAGACGAAGCAGTACTCAGTGTCATGGCCCATTTCCCTGTGGAACTTGCAGTACTGCTCCTTGAATCTTCCCATGAGCACTGGTGGATCTGCAACTTTGGGAAGCTTCACCATCCCATGAGATAGCAAGTATTCCAAAATTTTCTCCAAAGGCTGATCAAGGGGAGTGAATTTTCGATCCCTACTCCAGTTTATATGTTTGGGCTTTTCTTGAAGGTCCCCCTTTTGTTGAGGACCTGTCGGGAGAGGCTTGTCATTGTTCTTGAAGAATTTGCCCTTTCTTCCCCTGTTCTGCTCTGACTTCGTGCCGCTGCCACTGCCCTGCTTACTACTACTGCCCTGATCATCCCCTGGAACCTCGGCGGAGTAGGTGAAATGTGCCTTCTTCTTTGGGTCTGGGATATTTTTGGCCAAGGCGACACCTTCGTACATCCTGTTTTCCACCCCCATCTCGAGCCATTCCGCTCGCTCTGTTAGTTCAATAAAGGATTTGGAGGGATATGGAAAAAGAAGACTTTTTAGGGGTTGGGAGAAGTTATTGAGGATGACTTGGAGGGCATGTTCCTCAGAAATAGGGTTTCTCATTTTGTTGCACAGGCTTCTCCACTTGTGAATGAAATCCCTAGCCTTCTCATTGGGCTCCTGCTTCAAGTTGCACAGGTGGTTTAGGGTGGGCAGAGCTTCCGTGTTGAATAGGAAGCGTTCAACAAACATGTTGACCACCTTGTCAAAATCCCTTAGTTCGATGGGATTGACGTGCTCAGCATACCATTTAGCGGCTATTCCCTCCAAACTGCGGGAAAAACAGAGGAAGAGGGCACGGTTGTCTTCGCTGAATCGGGCGCATTCCGCGAAGAACATGGCAAGGTGAGCCTTGGGGTCTCCGGATCCATCGAATTTAATGAATTTTCGGGGGAGATTCTCCAAATTGATGTCTCTTTTCAAACCAAGGTAGAAATCCTGCATAGTGTATGACCTTTTTCCTTTATCCCGGACCTGCAGGTCTTTGACCATTTTGGTCAGTGCCTGGATTGAGTCCTCTGCAGGGGCCCCATACTTGGGCTTATTCACTGACACTGGTTCTTCCACTGGCTTTTTTGATGATCGCAGATGCTTTGGGATGTAGATCAACTGCTCTTCTTCAGAATTCTCTTCTGCTGATTCAGAATCTTCAGAAGTACTGTCACGCTGTACTTTTTGCTTGCTGATTTTAATCGGCTTTTTCATGGGCTTTTTCTTTGCTTTGCTCTTAGAAGCTGCCTTCTTGGGAGCAGCTTTGGCCTGCTCAGCCATCATCTTGGTCATCATTTTTTGAAAGATCCGATACATGGCCGGATCAACGTCGCTTTCATCCCCGGAGTTATTCTTCTTGGACAATCTAGGAGAATTCATCTCCTCTGACTCGTTGTCACTGTGTTGTTGAGCAGCCCTCTTATCAGCCCTTGTCTGAACCATTTTCAGATGCCAAAGCTTTCCTGCAGAATATGGGAATGGTTAGAGTATGGAGAAGCTTTTTTTTTTTAAATCACAATTTCTTTGAGAAAAAGCAAGAAATGAAGGGATATGGTAGACAATTTCAAGAGATTATCCCATTACCCGGGATTGGGTCATCACACGATTTGTGATAATTGTGTTACCATTTGATGATAACAGAGAAATGTGCCTTGTTACCTAGGCGAGGTCGTCAACCATGAGAAAATATATTTGAAGAAAATGTGGAAGGAATGTCCCATTTACCCGGGATGAGGTCGTCATTCAAGAGTTTGTGACTATTTGTGCTATAAACGAAATACAGAAAACAACATTTTTGGCCAAAAAGTAAATTTTTATTGATATTTTTAACTTTCAAAGACAAAGAGAAGGTGGGCAGACAGTTTGCCACCACTCTTGATATTCAGATGATAGATTTGGTCCAGGAAATACGGACAGAGAAATAAAGGAGTTTCAGGTATATTTAGCGACATGATATGCCCCAAATCACTGATCCGACTGCAGGTTGAATTCTGACACGTTGCCTGTCGGGAAACGAGTGTTGGCACAGACCTACCGCTGTGAAAACTGCCTCAGACATCGTTCCGACTGATAATCAACACAAAAGAAAGGGCCCATCAACTTGTAGCGCTTGTCATGGGCATAAGTGTATCGGGGAACAGTCTCTCTTCTGTCAAAGAAATCCTAGGTAATCTCCTTCTGATGCAACTTCTCGATCAGAGCTCGACATTGGATGACTGTCTTTGGCTGCTTACTGTTGAACCTGAAAGAACTGGCCTTCGAGGGAACGTGTCGCAGAAACCACGACTGCAGGGCGTAAGTGCATCCTTCTACCAGAATGGTCTCTCCGAGGGCAAATCGAGCCAAGCCTCTGTAAAGAAAGGCTAATGCGGCCATGGAGACTGAAAGTTGGCGGGTCTGCTTATTTCCCCATCTTCGAAAGAGCTGAGCGACTCTGATATCTATGAAATTCTGACCATCTTGGAAGAAAGCTAACCCCACTGTACACAGGATCATGGCATGCTGAATTTTGTCCTTCGATGCTCGAGACAGAGTGTCAACCTCTTTGTAGGCTCCGTACTTTTGATATAGTTCGAATAGGTTGATGAACTGATTTCCACCAATCTCAGTGAGAGGCCAGGATCTGCTCCCCGTGGCTCTGGCTAAGGCTTCTCGAACATCCACCCCTTTGATGTTGATCAAAAATTGCTGCTCGACAGGATCATCTGGCTGCCTAGCTGGTTCGGGCAATCCCATAATATCATTGAACTCATCCATCAGTAGAGTCATTTTCCCTCAAGGAAACCAGAATGTGCAGGTACGTGGATTCCACCGTTCTACCATAGCCTGAATCAGAGCTCCGTTGATGATTTGTTTGCCTGCTGCTGACGCCATCTCCAACCCACAGTCATCCAAGTGGTTTGGGAACATACGTGAGAAGGTGGCGAACCAAGAATAATACCACCGTGGGAAGAAAGGACCAGACTGGATGACCCGCAGATCCGGGGGTCCATCCTGGATCTGATAGAAGACATGGTCTTGGGGGAAGACAGTATCGAGGGAATTTGACGCCATTGAGATAATACTGGGGTAAAAGAAGAAATGAGGAGAATTAGATAGAATGCAGGACTTATGGCTAGACCTTTGAAGAATCAAACCTGGAGATTTTGAAAAGGTTGATGAAATTTTAAAGGAATTTTCCAGGGTTTTGAAGAAAATTTTGATCTAAAAAAGAAAAAAGAAAAGAAATGTAGGTAGAGAGAAATATACACCTGGGGTTTTTTGAAAATAAAAGTAAGTTTTGAATAATACACCCAGGGTTTTGAAAAAGGGTTTGATATATATATATGAAGGAAATAAGAGAAATATCACACAACTAAAGCTGCACAAACAAGAATGCGCTTATAGCACTCCCTAAAGGCTGACTGTAAATGCAATTTTTTGAAATGGCTTGTAGGACCTTAATCCTAACTCTAGGGTTTAGATCATCTGATTCCAATCAAGATACGCCGATATACCCAAGCCGAAGCTCGAAGTACGTGGCATAGAAATATTTCTCCGGTTCTAAGGTAATGGCTTCCCAACATCCTTGAGCACCTACCAATATACCTCGGACTATGGCCCTTAAGTACATGGTAGGAGGGCGCGAACCCAAATGAGTGGTTCAGTTGTGAGGCTCTCTCCCGAACTATGGTTCAGTGAGACAGCCCAGCAACGTGAAGACCGGGACAATATAAGTAAGGAGGTTTTCAAAACATGGGCAACATGCAAGAAATCAGAAGGCTCTAATGCAAGTCCTAAAGAGATAGATTAAAATGAAGAGAAGCATACATTTGCATACATTGTTTTGCATTCAATCCCTAAAATTGAGGAGAGTTGTATTTAAGACCTAAGTCTAAGGTGAACATGAATAATCTCCTCAATATGGTCCTACCAAACCATACTTAAATCCTATATGCAATGATGTCAGCTTAGGACAAAATCTAGGCTCCTAAGGTTTGCATGAAAATGTAGCTGACATTTTGAAGAGTAAAGACTTAGATAATGTTAAAGCAAAAGAAAAGGCATTAAATTCGACCGAACGAAGACGAGTCCCATCTCGGTCGCCAAACCTGTGATTATCGCAAAATTTTTCCTCTCATAATGTTCTCTCTCTTCCTTCTCTTTTCCTTTCCAACCTCTTATTTTCCTCCTTTTTGAATGGAGAAAAGATAAAAGAACAGAAAGAAAGAGAGAAGAGAAAAGAAAGAAGAGAAGAGAAGAGAAGAGAAGAGAAGAGGAACTCTTTTGCGGGTCTCACTTGACCTTAATTTTAAAAATATTTGAAATAACTCACCTCCGTTTTTGAAATATTTGCGGGAAAACTGGGAGACGGGATCCGCTCGTCGGTACGAGGTTTGACCATTCCTGGCGCCTTTACCAGGGGTAATCGAACCAAGGGTCGAATTAATGCCTTTTGCTTTGCTAAGAAATTATCTAAGTATTTATCCTAAGTCTAAAATGCACAATGAATCATGTTTGTGCAAATGCAAATATGTATGCTCTTTTTGAAAATATTTTGAAGAAATCCCAAGTGAATCCGATAAAGTGAAGAAATGTTTTCTAACTTAGAACTTAAGATTAAAGTTCTAAGTTTTTAGAATAATCAGGAGCTTGGGAAAATAAATCTGGAATTTGGAAATTGATCTTGAAGTCTTGAAAAAAGAGAATGAAGGAAATTTTCAAAGTCATAAATGGATTTTGAATTTAGAAGTTTGAACTTGGATGAATATTTGGAATGGAATTGAATTCCACTTTTGAAGTTTTGATTTTAGAAGGAAATGTGGGAAATCTAAAGGAATTGAGGAATGGGATTTGTAATAGTTGGAATTTCAAGATGAAATTCGAATCCAAGTTCTGGATTCTGAATAGAGTTTTGAGTTGATTTTTGGATTTAGGATCTGAAATGGGAACTTGATCTGAAATTTGGAATAGAATGGAATTGGTTTTAAGAATTGGAATCCAAGATGATATTTGGATCCGAAATCTGAGATCCAAGATAGGGTTGGACTCTGGATCCCAAGATGGAATTGGATCTGAAGTCTGAGATCCAATGTAGGATTGGGTTCTGGATCCTAGAATGGATTTGGATCTAAAGTCTGAGATCCAATGTAGAATTGGTTTCTGGATCCTAAGAATTGGAATTTGGATCTGAATCTTAGATCCAATGGTAGAATGAGGAATTGAATCCTAAAAAGAAATTTGGACCTATGATTGAAGATCCAAAGTGGAATAAGGATTTGGATCCTAAATGGAATTTGGATCCACGATGGGAGATCCAAGGTGGAATAAGGATTTGGATGGAATTTGGATCTGTGATGGGAGATCCAAAATGGGATAAGGATTTGGATCCTAAATGGAATTTGGATCTGTGATGGGAGATCCAAAATGGGATAAGGATTTGGATCCTAAGAATTTGGATCTGAATCTGAGATCCAAAGCAGAGTTGGATGCTGGATCCTAAGAATTGGAATTTGGATCTGAATTTGAGATTCAAAGCAGAGTTGGATTCTGGATCCTAAGAATTGGATGTTGGATCTGAATCTGAGATCCAATGGAATGAGGATTTGTATCCTAAATGGAATTTGGATCTGTAACTGGAGATCCAAATGGAATAAGGATTTGGATCCTAAATGGAATTTGGATATGTAATTGGAGATCCAAAATGGAATGGAGTTTTATACTTGGAAATCTGGATCCAAGTTGAGACTAGGATTTGATTTTGGATTTGGTTTATGAAAAATCCAAATAGGACCTTTAAAGATGGATCCGGGTTTTTAGAAACCCAAAATTTAAGCTTGAGATTCAAATCCAAACCTTGATTTGAAGATAAGGGGATGAACTTGATTTTGAAATCAGAAGATAATTTCAAAGTTAAATTGAACTTTGAAATTGGATTTTGAATTTGAGTTGGAAATTTGAAGTTTAAATATAAAGGAATTTCAAAGTCAAATTGGACTTTGAATTTGAAATTTTGAATCTTAAAATGAGATAGAATTGGATTTGAATAAGATCTGATGAAGAAGAAGAAACACTTGGGATTTTGAAAAAGAAGTTTTGAAAATAAGATGCGATTCTACCCTATATGATGAATGAATTTGCATAAGTTGAAATTGGGTTTGAAAATCATATTTTATTCTTTAAATGAATTTAAATAAGACTAATGATATAATACACCCCTGACTATGGTCATTGAGTGTATTATATAATATTCATATCTAAATTCAAATGAAGGATAAAATATCTTTTTGGTGCTTTTATGAAATTTAAAATGAAATTAACCCTCAATATACCCTGACTATGGCCATTGGTATATATTTTGAGTTAATCCTAAGTTAAATTCTGATAAAAGAGAGAAAATATTTTGAGAAAACATGATGAATTTTGAAAGTGGACCTAGTGTGGATCCAGTGTTATTTTGTAAGAGATAAAAATGCTAAGTTTTGTCCACACCCTGACTATGGCCATTGATGTGGATCATCAACTTAGTATTTATTATCTCTTACGAAATGGTGCACGTGCCATTCGTGTTTTACCATTGTGAGAATTTTTGAGAAAATAAAGAAGAATGCATGAAAACAATTCATGATATTTACAATGCTCATTCATTCTACCTAAAGCAGGAAATGTAAATTTTCATTAGCCTATAGTTATTACAACATGTAAAACCAAATTTACAACCCCAAGTAATGACTTTTCTTCACATATTCCCCTGCAAAAAATATTTGGTTAGTATGAAAAATAGAGGAAAACTACCCATGTTATATGGAGGTCAATGGTAAAATGCCAAGATATATATGATGAAAGAAATGGGAAATGATACATGCACACTTATATGTTTATGCATATATATATATATATATATATATAGATGTATTGCATGTACTATGGTTTATGAAATATGAGAAGTGATAAAGGGATGTGGGTAGCATAGTAAAGTGCTGAATGCGAAACAGGAAATAAAGGGGAGGAAGTATGAACGCAAGGTAGGAAAATATGAATATGGAACAAAGGAGACAATGGTTAGAATTCTAATTGAATCTAAATCACTTAGGTGATCTGCCCTAAGAAGAGTTACACTATCTGACAATGTTAAGATGAGGCTGGGTGTGGTAAAGTGGACATGCTAATGTGGAGTGCAAAGATATATACAAGTGGTGTAACGTGTAGATGACAGGGGCTGACAGTAGGGGGTTGCGGCAGCAACTGATCTAAAAATGACCATCATATATACGATAGGATGGTGAACAGCTTCAGAAATGAGTCTGGCAATTATAAATCTCATTACAGACAGTAAAATTAATAGTTACAAAACAGGCCTTTTGGAAGCTCCTTCTGGAGGAGTATCCATCACCATGACTGAGGTTAGCAGCATGGAATCTGATGAATTCCCCTTTCACGCCAGCAGATAGGGGTAGTCTAGCAGAAGCATTTCGTGCCTATCTATGGTTATGGATTACTAAATCATGTTGGCACTTTTTGCTGGAAGATCATTGATATAGACCTGTTAACAGGGGGGGAAGAACAGTTCTTTTTGCAGCAATAAAGTGTGACAAACAATATATGCTGGTAGGTGTTAAAAAAAAAGCATGCAGTAGAGAACGACTGTAATATGCCGTATCCAAGTGACAATGAAATGGAAACAACTGAATGTCGAGGTGCGCAAATAATGCAAATATAAGAAGTTAATGCAAACATGAGAGGTGCTGGACTGATGGTCGCGATAGAAAAAGTAGCATCACTCTTGCTGACTGAAACTGATATAGCTTTAACCTCTTCAAAGCCTATTCTCTGAGATGGTGAATGATTACATGACTCTTCGGCCTTCTAGGTCTGTCCTTATGACCTATCTTTTTTTATCATCTGTTTCATCTTCACCGTGGATGTCGATCTCATCCTCTTTGTTTGATGACTCTGGCCGCTGTGTCCCACTGTTGCGGAGAGGCTCCAGTCACAATCTACTGATAATGGCCTTCCTCTAGAAGAATGAAAAAGCAAGCATGCCAATCCCAATGGACTAGCATAATTACCCCAAATCATAACATTAATAGCCACTGTGGGATGGTAAAATATAGTGACAGAGGTTGTCTTCCCTGTTGTAAGCCCAAAAAAAAGAATGATTGCCAGGCCAAAACGTGCAAGGCAATGAGACTAAAACAATGCATCAGAGTGGCCCCAAGGGCTAGTCTGAGGCCTAGAAATGGCCGAGAACATGTTGCTATTACTCTCTAGTCATAATCCTAAAACAGTGATGCCATCGTTAGTAATAACAGATTGTTATAGAAGACAAAGCCCCATGTATTCAACCTCAGATTTATAACCACGTACTTGATATACACCATCTCTGTGGTAATTGTACACAGATAAGCAAACGTCTATGAATATACAGCGAGGATGAGAGCTGGATTTATGGCAACATATCCAACTACCCCCATCGCGGCAAACACCAAAGACGCAAAGGTAAATTTGGATGATAAGTGCTATCTTCTGAAGACAGTATCCGCAATGGCAACCAAATGGGGCGTCAATGATCAGAGGACTGAACTAACGCATCCACAGAGAAGATCCGTGTTTGTAAAAGCTACTAGGTACAAAAAAAGAAAGAAAAGAAACGAGTGCAGCAGAGAGGGATTTCTTGGCAGGCTCAATGAAGAATGGGTTATGGTAAAGAAACCCCAATTTCCCCAGAATCCAAACATCTAATACAGATGTAAGATACTGGAGGACGTTCAATAGTCCAGGCAATTTTGATTTTTATGATGGCATACTTGTTGATCATAGCAAGGAGGCTAGAGCACAAAGCATACCCAACAACAAAGCTACTCGTGATATGATATTTGCTTGACAGCTCCAAATTTTGATGGCACATCGTTCATCTTTCCACCTTCAAAATTCTAACCACCAAACCTCAACTTCCAAACCCCCAACCACTTCGGGGGTTGAATGTTTTCTCTTTCAAAAAGTTCTGTTTACTCACAGTTGGTTATCAACGCCATCCTACAGATGAGAATAAAACGAGGAAGAAGGCAGAATTGCATTGAAATAAATAAATAAAAAAAGGGCCAGAGGAGATACAGGGTAATGGGAATCACAGGCCAACACTGGTTAATATACAAGGGATATGACGACCCGAGGACACGCGCGATGCCATGGATTATTAGGGTGAAACAAGAACTCCAATTCCGTGAGTAATCAAGATAGAGCTAAAATATAAGAACTGATAGGCGAGCAAAGCATAACTGGATCATCAAAAAAAAAAGAAAGAAAAAAAAAAGAAAAAAAGAAAAGGAACAGATGTGAAAGAGGAGCATAAATACAGAGGGAAACAAACTCAAGGTAGATAATAAAAAAAATCATAACCTACAATACCATAACGGGAGGATCAGCATAGACATGAGCATTGAAATTCCATGATCGAAAGAAGGAAAGAACAATAAAGTAAAGAAAATGTTGGAATGAATGCATTCCATTGATTTTGCACGCAGGCGGATCGGTTCTGCTATATGCGGACCGAACCCCACCTATTGTGCCTTAAAATGCAGATAATAAAAAGAAAGAAAAAAAATATACAGAGTAGTAAGGAAGATCGAATGAGAAAATGCTGGAAAATGAAGGGGCAAAATATTTGTAGAAGATAGGAGGAGAAAGTAGGGTAATTACTTACCTGTAATTGCACAGTTTTGGGATGAAAAAAAGAGCTTGGTGGTGGAATAGTGTTCAAACCAAATGGGGAAGAAGGCTGGCCTGCTTCTCTCCTTCTTCTCCCCTCCTCGATCAAGGGTGAAAGCTGCTTCTTAAAGAAGAGGTGGAGGATTTGCTATGTGATAGAAATGGAGGATGTTAATTATAGATCCTATTGAAGGCGTATTGGCAGAGAAACTCCTTGATCAAATGGGAAAATGGACGTTGATGATCGCACTTGCAAGGAAAATCGGTGAAGGTCGATTGTAATGAATTTTTACCGAGAAAAACTCCATGCCCTGGAGAAGGCGAGGTGGCTCTTCTTAAAGAGAATGGGAGGCTCGATCGTTGAAGATCAACGGTGTGGAGAAGATGGGTTTGTTGCAGATTGGACGGTGGTGAGAGAAGGGAAGAACGTGCGGGAGAGGGGTCGTTACATATTTTTAAGTTTTCCAAAAAGAGGACCCCTTTTTAGGAATTTTTTGAAAAATGGTTAAGAAATGAGGTTTTTGGCAAAAGGGCTTCAAGAAGCTTGGAAATCCTTCGTTTTTCTTGTAGCTTTTTCTCAATTTTTGAGTTTTTCATGTTATTTTTCTATTTTTTTGTATTTTTAGAATAAAATCCTAAGGTTTTACGGGAGAAATAAAGATTAAAACTGATTTTTTTGGTGTTTCTATAAAAATATCTACAAAAAAAGTTTTTCTGAGAACTCAAGACGATTTCTGAGAAAATTTCTTCAGAAAGTGGATTTATATCCTGAGTTTTAGGAAATACTCGAGGTTTTACAACCTCGAACTGAGAGATATAGGATTGTGAATCCGACAGAGTGCCAGATGAATTGCTCGAGCCATTTAGAACTATTTTTGGTATTTTTGTAATTAATTTTGGGAAATGGGGCAACGGGGCTTAGATTTGGGTTTAAGACACTGGGTTCAGACCTGGAGTTGAATTTGAATATATCAATGTGGAATTTAATTTAGAAAATCTGAAGAATGACTGAAATTTAGCTTTGAAATCGCCTTGATTTTCTCAGAAAATGGAGTCAGGGGCAAAAGGGTCATTTTGCAAATTTTTGAAAAATTTGGGGTGTTCACAAAAGTCCAATTTGACTTTGAAATCCATTTGTATATCCAAAATTCAAATTCTAACTTCAAATTCAAAGTCCCAATTGACTTTGAAATTCATTTGTATATCCAAAATTCAAAATCTAAAATTTCAAAGTTCAAATTAACTTCGAAACTTCTGATTCATCTTCAAACTCAAAACCAAGTTTATCTTCAAATTCAAAATCAAAGTTTGAGATTGATCCTGAATCTCAAAAGCTTGGCCTTTTCTAAATTTTGAATTCAATCCGGGTTTTCAAGGCCCAGATCCATATTCAAAAGTCCCATGTAGACTTTCAAAGTCCAAATCCAAAGTTAGATCAACTTGGATCCAGATTTCTAAATACAATCTCCACTTTTGGATCTTAGACTCCAGATCCAAATTACTTCTTGGATTCCAGACCTTGGACCCAATTCCATTTTGGATTCAGAATCCAACTTCCACTTGGGATCTCAGACTTCAGATCCAAATCCATTTTAGGATCCAAAACCCAGTTCTACCTTTGGATATCAGACTTCAGATCCAAATCCATCTTAGGATCCATAACTCAGTTCTACTTTGGATTTCAGACTTCCGATCCAAATTCCATCTTAGGGTCCAGTGTCCAATTCTACATTGGATCTCAGACTTCAAGATCCGAATCCATTCTAGGATCCAGAGTCCAATTTCATTCCCAAGTTGTGAACACCCCAAATTTTTCAAAATGTTGTAAATATCCCCTTTTTGCCTTTTCCCCATCTTTTGGGTAATTGAGTCAGTTTTAAATCTAAAATTCCATTTTCGTTTCTCAAATTTTGTTGAAATTAAATTCATTTTACATATCTAACTCAATTTCGGATCCGGATCTACATCAAAATCCAAATCTGAGCTTCATTATCCGATTTTAAATCAAATTCTCAAAATTATCAAAAATAACTTTTGAAAGGCTCAGACGGTTCATCCGGTATCCGTTTGGATTCATCGAGTTGTATTTCTTGATTCGGGTTTCAAAACTCAAACATTTTCTCAAAACTTGGGTCCAAACCCATTTTCTGAAGAAATTTTCTCAAAATAAAATTGATTTTTCAGAAAAAACCCCTTTCTTCTATAAATATTTTGAAATCTTGTAAAATTAGTTTAAATCTCTTAGTTTTAGAATTTTGTTTTCAAAAATATCAAAAATATATAAAGTGAAAAAAAGAACAAAATATATATATATATATATATATATAGAAAAGAAACAAAATTCGGGTTTTTGAAAAGTTTATTTTCTTTTAGGAAAAATTTCTCTTAACCAAAACCAGTTTTTTTTTTTTTACAAAGGAGACCGGCTTTTTGGAATTTTTTTTTTTATAAAAGATCTCCTTAACGAAAATCGGTTTTAGGGTTACGAAAACCCTCTCTTTCACCAAAAACCTTCACCATGGCCTCCATGAACCCTCCGATCGCCCGAGCTCTTCCTCCTCCACTCATCCCTAACGAACTCCCATCGATTCTGCGAACCTTCTTCTTCGTCCACAATCGTCGATCATCAGGGACTTCCCCTCATTCTCCACCTTTCATCTTCAACCACCTGCCGATTCTCGAAGCCTCCACTGCTTCGTTAAGAAGGGGTCTCTCATCCATGAAGCGGATTTTGGTTTTTCCCTGGGATAGCATTACATCTCCCCCTTTTCCTCCCGAATATCGATCACTTCTGGGCATTATTCATTTTTTTTATCCACCGCAGTGCATCCACTCTCCGCCCCTCATCAGTCGATCAAGCTTCTCTTTCAGCAATAGAAGGTCCTGGTTGCAGAACGAAGGAAGATCCGGTGAAAAGGAGGGAAGGCCACCCTTCTCCACATTCAGAAGCCCTCTACGCACGAAAGGAATATCCTCTTTTCCCCTTTTCAAGCAGGCCACGGTAAGATTAATTTTCTTCTCTCCTTTTACTTTCCTAATCTTCTTTGATTTCTCTGTTTTAGGCTTCCGGTAATGCACCATGGAAGGTTTTAAGTTGCCTATAGCAATCTCAAAACCTCCCCGTGCTATAACAAAGGAACAATTTCGTTCCTACATTTCAGTATTTCTGTTCTTTTTCATATTTTGCTATTTCGTTTTTTTTTTTCTTCTTTTTTTTTTTTTTTGCATTCCAATTTATATCCCGTTTGGTTTCATATCCCCTCTTCGTTCTGATTTTCTGGATGACCATTTAGCTTCGCCGTTATTTTTGAAATTTGCTTACGTATCCTGCTTCATCTCAGAGATCGGCAGATTATATTTTCCTTTTTCTCATTTTGGATTTCCCATTTACCTTTAATGCTTATACTGGATTGCTCACTCAACGTTTGATCTCCTGCTCTGATGATGCTTGATTCGCTGTTCCCATTTTTTTGCTATGTTTCTTGATTTAAACATCATTCGCACATTTTCTTGGGCTTACCTTATCATGATTAGCTTGTGCAGCATCGTGTTTCATTTCTTGTGCATCTCTGTTTCTGCATCTCATTGGGATGATTGATTCATCAATATTTTATTTTATTTTTTTTTATCACATATGCTTTATCACATAGTGCCTTCTTCCATCCATTCAGTATCGTTGCCTGCCCCTTTTGTGTGTGTGTAATTACAACACGTCAAAGGCTGTCAGCTTGTTGTTGATCATTGTTCATCCACACGGCATGGTGAGCATTGAATGCTGCTCATCAATCCACTTCATCGTTTTATTTAGCCTAAATTCCCTTTATTTCGGTGTTTGGGTTATTTGCTTTGATTACGAAAGTTCAAATGTAGCCAAACGTTTCATCATATACAGGTATGACATTTGCGCCCCTATGATTCAGTCGTGATTGAAGTTTACATAGTGCACCATTTATTCCCATTCTACTGGGTGATTTTGTTTGAAAACTCTTATCAAGATCTGCTACATTCTACCATAAAACTTTGTATTATCGTGAATTAGGGATTTATGGTCAACGTGTCGCCCTAATGTTATTAAGTATACAGTTTTATCTGGTGGATGTTTTGAGAAAAGTTTACAGTAAGGCTCTGCACTTCAGAAAAAAAAAAAATATATATATATATATATAGAAAGTCCTTGTCAGGACCGTTGCTTTGTTCAGTAAAATAATGGGGGTTAATCGGATGTAATTGGCTATATTACTTTGATTGGTGGTTGGCGTGAGATGAACTGTCTTTATGAGGTATTCTTTCTTTTCAAAGAGAGAATATAAAGAGGGTTAATGTTGGGTTTGGCAGCTTACATAACGTAGGCCTCTGGCCATTATAGTCAAGGGTTTGTGGATAAAACCATAGAACTTTGTCAATGAAGCATGGGTACACGGAACGCTGCCTACCTGGTGTCAGAATATGGGATCTAGAAGTTAGCCGCGCCCAGCAGTATATCCTTTGTTCCTTTCCAGAAAGGAATACTTTCAGACAAGATGCCGATTTCTGACCATTTGGTTTAAAAGGTTACATGGTTACTTGAACATGCAAGCAACATTTTACTAAGCTGGGGTAAAATGCTATTTTCCAATCTGATTAGAACTGCTAAGAACATATCCAAGCTTGTCTTTTCAAGTTATTATTCTTATGTCATTCTTAGCATCTCTACTTGTTGATGTTAATGATCACCAACCTGCTTGTTTAAACATGATATATCTGAATTTAGAGGAAGAAGCAAAATTTAAAATTTCTGCCTGTATCCGCAGTCCTCAATCCTCAATGATCCCTTCAGTCATCTTAAGTTCGGCATTCACATGGTCTGAGTGAACTGAGGGCTCGATTCACTCCAGTCACCTGTGGCTCTTGGATATTCCACCCAGTCTTACAGCCATGGAGGTGTATGGCATGGTCATGACATGCCGATTCATGTCAGGATTCTGTAGGTGATTTGAAGATGTTATAGCTTATGTTTCCATTATTTCTGTTTTGAGATTTTTTCTCTTTACAGTTTGTTTTTCCAAACATGGTCATCCTTTTGTCCAGCAATGACAAAATAAAACTACCCTGTCCAATGCTATTCGGGCTGATCCAAATGAAGGTTGCTCTCAACAGAGCCTCTGGATGCTATCCCAAGGCTACTTTTGTGCATGAATGAAAGAAAATGAAAAGGGAGTATGATATTGTTGGTTCAAGGTGATTCCCTACCTTTGGGGAAATCAATGGCTTTAGGTTTTTCATAATAGTCGACCCTCAGGAAGTCAAGTATCGCCTAGGACAAGCTCCTGCAGTTTATTGGCATATGTCTTCCTTTGTTTCTGTCTCTTCTTTCAGTTTTGTTTATCCGCATATCTCAGTTTTTTTTTTTTATTGCACTGTTCCACTCCCATTTGTATGTTACAGCAAACTTCAACTGCACTCTCCTGCACCCCAGCTGCCTTCATCAATAACTCCTAGCTACTTCCTCACCTGGCTACATTTCCATATTCCAACACCACAAACACTTGCAGCAATGCCAGGCATTGCTGCAATATTCATTTACCTTCAGCAATGCTGGGTATTGCTGAAGCAATCATGTCCATCACCATTTGCTTCATTCATATTTCGCGACTCAATGAAGCTGGGATAAGATTCGGTCAATTGGAGAAAACTGTGATGTTTGGATCAACCCGTATCCAAGTCATTCCTTTTTTTTTATATATATATATATATAGTCTTCCATTTCATAACTTACCCTCCAATGAATATCTGCACATCACTACCTATATACTTTACTCTCTGCACTATTTTCATCTACCCTTCATACACTGCTTCATCTTCCCTTGTATATCACACTGTCACCACCTTCTTGCCCTCCACAAGTTCACTATGTCATTTCATATGTATATAACATATCTTGCACTTTGTCCATTGCACCTCATCCATAGATATACATATGGCCTCGGGTAGACAAATGTAGATCCTCATTTAATCTAAGGCATTGTATATGCCTTTCCCATATGGGACCTCATTAGCCTTAGGCAGATAAATACCTCTTTTCCATTTAGCTTAAGGCATTGCATATGCCTTTCCATATGAATTTTAGATTAGCATTTTGTGTATATATCCTCCATTGGAATAGGCATAAGCATGTACATCTGCATTTTTCAATGAAATATCTTCCATTTCTTTATATATTTACATAGTGCTAATTTAGGTGCATTTCAGGAGAATATTTGGAAAAGGTCATTGTTTGGAGTTGTAAATTCAATTTCATGTATTGTAACAGTTAGATCTTAATGAAAATTTATATTTCCTGTTTTAGATAGAATGAATGAGCATCGTAAATATCATGGAATTCTTATTCTTCATGCATTTTTCCTTTATTTCTCAAAATCTCACAATGGTGAAACACGAATGGCACGTGCACCATTTCGTAAGAGGTAAATTAATCCTAAGTTGATGATCCATATCAATGGCCATAGTCAGGGTGTGGACAAAACTTAGTATTTTTATCTTTTACAAAATAACATCGGATCCACACTGGATCCGTTTTTCAAAATTCATCATATTTTCCTTAAATATTTTTCTTTTATCAGAATTTAACTTAAAATTAATTCAAAATATATACCAATGGCCATAGTCAGGGTATATTGAGAATTAATTTCATTTTAAATTCTATAAAAGCACCAAATGTGTTTCATTCTTCGCCTGAATTTAAATATAGATTATTATATAATACATTCAATGACCATAGTCAAGGATGTATTATATCTTCAATCTTATTTTAATTCATTTAAAGAATGGAATAGCTTTTCAAAATCCAATTTCAAAAATCTAGATTCATTCATCATTTAGGATACAATCACATCATATTTTCAAAAATTCATTTTTCAAAAACTCCAAGTAATGTAAATATTGTCCTCAAATCTATCTTCAATTCTTATCAAATCAAATTCATTCTTTCAATTTTCAAAATTCTATTTCATTTTCAAATCTCAAAGTTCAATCTAACTTTGATTCCAAGTTCATTTTATATTCAAATTCAAATCAGATTTCAAAGTTCAAATTTGACTTTGAAATTCCAAAATTCATTTATATTCAAAAATTCCAAATCAAATCCAAAGTTCAATTTAACTTTGGGATTCTCTTCATCTTCTAAATTTCAAATTCAAACTTCAAATTCAAAGTCTAACTTGACTTTGAAATTCATTTGTATATTCAAGATTCAATTCCTAAATTTCATTCAAACTTAGAAATAAGGATTCATCTTCTAAATTCCAGATTCAAGTTTCAAAGTCCAATTTGACTTTGAAATTCACTTGCATATTCAAAATTCAAATTCTCAAATCAATTTTGGAAATTCCAAATCCAAAATCTGATCAACTTGGATCTAGTCTTCTAAATACGATTCCACTTTTGGATCTTAGACTTCAGATCCAATTCCATCTTAGGATCCAGAACTCAAATTCTACTTTGGATCTCAGACTTCAGATCCAATTCCACTTGAGGATCTAGAATCCAATTCTACATTGGATCTCAGACCCAAACCCATCTCAGGATCCAGAATCCAATTCTACATTTTGGATCTCAGACTTCAGATCCACTCCATTTTAAGATCCATAACCCAAGTCCATCTTGGATCCCAAATCTCGGATCCCATTCTGTTTAGTATCCGGAACCCAATTCCAATCCTAGATTTCAATTCCATTTCTATTCTTAAATACCATTTAATTTTCTCAGATCCATTCTAAATTTCAAAACTTCAAAATCTAAATTCAAATTTCATCTCAAGTATTCATCTCCTTTCCTAAATTCAAAAGTTCGAATTCAAAGTCCATCTCTGACTTTGGAACTTCATTTTAAAGCTTTAAGTCATTCCTTCTCATTCATTCTTCCAATCCTGATTTACCTCAAAAGCTTAGAACTTCTCTGATCTATCCCAAGCTCTAAGTTAAATTCAATCATTTCTTCATTCCTTTATCAAGTTCATCTCAAAATAACTTGGAGATTTTCAAAATATCTTTCAAAAAGAGCATACATTATGGCATTGCACAAGCATGATTCTTTGTGCATTTAGAGTTAGAATAAATTCTTAGCTTATATTTAGGCAAAGCAAAAGGCATAGATTTGATCCTTGGTTCGATTACCCCTGGTACAGGCGCTAGGAACGGTCGAACCTCATACCGACGAGCGAATCCCGTCTCTCCATTTTCTCACAAATTTTCAAAAACGGAGGCGAGTTAAATTTCTAAATGTTTTCAAATTAAGGTCAAGTGAGACCGCGCAAAATAGTTTCTTTCTCTTTCTTTCTTTTCTCTTCTCTTTCTCTTTTCTTTCTTTTATTTTCTTCCCTTCAAAAAGGAGGAAAATAGAGAGAAGGAAGAGAGAGAAACCACAAGAGAGGAAAATTTTTGCGATGATCACAGTTTTGGCGACCGAGATGGGACCCGTCTTCGTCCGGTTGGATCTATGCCTTTGCTTTGCTTTTATATGATCTAAGTCTTTATTCTAACATATGTCAGCTTCATTTCCATGCAAACCGTAGGAGCCTAGACTCTGTCCTAAAGCTGACATCATTGCATATAGGATCTAAGTATGGTTTGGTAGGACCATATTGAGGAGATTATTCCATGTTCACATTAGACTTAGGTCTTAAATACAACTCTCCTCAATTCTAGGGATTGAATGCAAAAACAATGTATGCAAGTGTATGCTTCTTCTTTATTTAAAACTATCTTCTTTAGGACTTGCATTAGAGCCTTCTGGTTTTATCTGCATGTTGATCATGTCTTGAAAACATCCCTACCTATATTGTCCTGGTCTTCACGTTGCTGGGCTGTCTCACTGAACCATAGTTCGGGAGAGAGCCTCACAACTGGACCACTTATTTGGGTTCGCGCCCCCCTACCACGTACCTAAGGGCCATAGTCCGAGGTATATCGGTAGGTGCTCAAGGATGTTGGGAAGCCTTACCTTAGAACCGGAGAAATATCTTATATGCCACGTACTTCGAGTTTCGGCTTGAGTATATCGGCATACCTTGATTGGAATCAGATGATCTGAACCATAGAGTTAGGATTAAGGTCCTACAAGCTATTTCAAATATTGCATATAGAGTCAACCTTTAGAGAATGCTGTATGCATATCCTTGTTTGCGCAATGTCTCTCGTATTTTCTTATATATGTATATATATCAAACCTTTTCAAAATCCTGGGTATATATTATTTAAAATTTCCTCTTTTAAAAACTCCAGGTGTATTTTTTTTCTCTTCTTTTCTTAAATTCTTTTTCTGATCCTGCCTGCAATTTTTTTCAACTTTTCAAAATTTACCATCTATTATTCTAAAATTTTCTTCTAACATATCTTCTAAATCTATTTTGTATCAGAAATCTCTTTCATCAAGAGATGTCCTTTTAATCATATTCTAAATTGTTTATTTCTTCTCACGGGAAAATAATACGACTGTCGTGCCTCTCGTGCGGGCTCAATCCCTAGTAGTGGGATATCTCTTTGTCGATTTGATTTCTTCCTTTATCAAAGTTTCCTCCAAAATCTTTCTAAAAGGGTCCCATTTTTGTCCTGTCAGAGAGAGCATTCAGTATTAACGGGTGGTTCAGACTAAGATCAGAGGCCGCACCAGTCAGAAGCAAGAATTGAGAAATGGACTCTCAGAGGTTTGCCAGAGAAGGAGGTCAGGACAGCCAGAATGAGATTGATCCTGCCATATATCGGTTGTTCAAAAAGATGATGGTTGAGATATTATCCGAGCAGGCTGAAGCCAGTTTTGGAAAAGCTCCCACCAAGGAAGAGACACCTGTCACTTTCCGAACGAGCAAGCACAACGACGGCAGTGCAGGAAGTTCTAAAATTAGCAGGAGTGGCAACAAAGGCAACCCGGGCAATCAAAACAGCAATTTGGAGTCATCTAGGAACCAGAAGGGAAAGTTCAGCAGAAACCAAGATGAACCACTTCAATCCAATCCTCCGCAGAAGGAGAAGAATCAGGAAAAGCTAAAGCATAAAGATTGGAGTAGTAACCGAGATTTCACTCCCTTGGATGAGCCACTGGATAAAGTTCTTAAATACATGTTAACCAAGAGACTAGTCAGGCTCCCAAAAGCCACGAGTCCTTCCACTATCTTGGGAAAATACAAGAACCAATTCTGCAAATTCCATCGGACAACAGGACATGACACTGATCATTGCTTTGTTTTCAAAAATATTATTCAAGACTGCATTGATAGGAATCTTTTTGTTGAAGATGAAGAAGAAAAGTGTTTGATTCCCCTAACCAAGCATGCTCAGTCTAGCTCTCAGGAAATGGACGGCTCTCGACAAAAATCAGGCAAGCCAAAGGAGACAAAGCATGTTGGCTGGAGTTATGATCGCCAGTTTTCCCCTTTAGGTCAGCCAGTCGAGGAGGTTCTCGAATACCTGCTCACGGAAGATATGATCAAGCTTCCCAGGGGAGTTGATCCTACAATCACCATGGGAAAATGGAAAGAGTGTTTTGCAAATTTCATCAAGTAAGGGGGCACGATGCAGAGCATTGCTTCATCCTCAAAAACATCATACAGGATTTCATCGACAAAGAAATTTTGGTACCAGAGGAAGGAGGGGAGCAACCTGCAGTTCCAACCTAGACTCTTCCGGATCACCCGAAGAATTGATAAAAACCAAAGTTTCCTGCTTTCGTCTCTTTTTGTTAGTTATCTTGTAGGGGCAAGTCAGTTCAGCCTTCTACGGATCTTTTCCTTTTAAAGTTCTTGTAAATATTCAGTTTTTGTCAGCAAACCTTTACTTATCAATGAAATGTCAAGTTTTCTCTATATCTTTGATATTCAAATACTTTCTTCTTTTGCCATACTGGGGCATTTAAATTCTTGTTCTTTTCAGAATGCGAGACAATCCTGACATCATTCATGAGAGAAATGATATTACCTATGAGGGCTTTTTCAAAAATCATGAAATTTTGAAAATCTTTGTTATGACCAAAGAGTTCAAATGTTCTTTGGCCCGACCTTTGTCAAAAATCAACCCTCGTGTTGATCATATCTTCAAAAATAGGTTTTCGAACCATTGCATTGGCAATCAACCCTCGTGTTGATCATGTCTTCCAAAATAGATTTTTTTTTTGAGCCATTGCATTTAAGGATCAACCCTGGTGTTGGTCTTATTTTCCAAAAATAGGTCTCGAATCTTGTGTTGATCATATTTTCCAAAAGTGATTTTTCAAAACCGTCATGTTCAACGATCAACCCTTGCGCTGATCTTATCTTCCAAAATGAATTCTAAACCTTTATATTCAAAGATCAATCCTTGTGTTGGTCTTATCTTCCAAAATGGATTTCAAATCTTTATATTCAAAGATCAACCCTTGTGTTGGTCTAATCTTTCAAAATGGTTTTCAAATCATTCAAAAAAATCAATCTTTGTATTAAATTTAAATCATTGTATTCAAAGATCAACCCCTGTGTTGGTCTTATCTTCCAAGATTGGTTTCTAGAACAGTATATCCAAAGATCAACCCTTGTGTTGGTCTTATCTTCTAAAATTGGTTTCAAAAGCATTTATTCAAAAAGATCAACCCTTGTGTTGATCTTATTATCAGTTTCGAACTATTACTTTCAGAAATCAGATCTACTATTGATATTCTTTTTCGAAAATTAGATTTCAAACCATTGTCTTCAAAAAATTGACCCTCATGATGATCTCTCATGTTGATTTGAAGGATTAGTCCTCGCACTGATCATTCTTCTTACGGTGGATTTTCTTCCCAAAAATGATGTTTCACTTAAATAAACATTTTCCTTTAAAGATCCCACGTGCAGGATCATACAAACTCTTTTTAAAAAAAATCTTCTCAATTTTCAGTTAATCTTATTATCTTTATTAGTTGTATTCATTTCATCTTCAATTTAATCAAATTTTCGTCAGTTTATTATCTTTATCAATTTTTTTGTCAAGTTTTCATCAATTTCATTAAATTCTATCAATTTTTATTCTTAAAACCCTTTCAGGTTAAGGGATAAACCTGATGCCTCTTTCCCATGAGGTATTTTCTAAATCTTCTTTTTTGCCCTTTCAGGTTAAGGGAAAAACCTGACCCTTGTTGTCCGAGGTCCTCCCATTCAGGATAAGGGATAATCCTGAAACCCCTCATAGGAACAACAACGCTACCTGTGAGAATTCTTTTGTAAATACAAGTTTCATCAAACTTTATTGATTTTCCAAATTTATATCAATTTCTCTTCATTTAAATCTTATTCTTTTCCCTCTCAGGTTAAGGGATAAACCTGAATTATTTCTCATAAATTCCTCAATTCACATCAAATTCTATTCTATACTCCTTCAGGATAAAGGAAAATCCTGAAGCCATCATAAATAGATTTGAATCTTAGGCCATCTTGGGTCAAGGATCTCGAGTAAATCTCTCCTCTTCATTGTCGGAATCTAGTCATACATCTTGTCAATCCTTCTAAAATCCGACTCTTGGGTAGAAATTATCTCCTTCCTGTCTGAGTTCCGACTCAGGTTTTTGTTTTGTTTTGTTTTTCATTTTTTATTTTAAAGATCCGGGTTCCGACTCGGGTTTTTCCTTTTTATATATCGTTTGAAGTTTCGAGTTCCGACTCGGACTTCCTATCGGATTCAACGCTCGTGTTGGAACCGATCGTACCCTTGAAGATTCGAGTTTTCCAAAACTCGGGTTCTTCCATTTTTATCATTATTTTAAAGATCCGGGTTCCGACTCGGGTTTTTCCTTTTTTATATATCGTTTGAAGTTTTGAGTTCGGACTCGGACTTCCTATCGGATTCAACGCTCGTGTTGGAACCGATCGTACCCTTGAAGATTCGAGTTTTCCAAAACTCGGGTTCTTCCATTTTTATCATTATTTTAAAGATCCGGGTTCCGACTCGGGTTTTTCCTTTTTATATATCATTTGAAGTTTCGAGTTCCGACTCGGACTTCCTATCGGATTCAACGCTCGTGTTGGAACCGATCGTACCCTTGAAGATTCGAGTTTTCCAAAACTCGGGTTCTTCCATTTTTATCATTATTTTAAAGATCCGGGTTCCGACTCGGGTTTTCCTTTTTTTATATATCGTTCGAAGTTTCGAGTTCCGACTCGGACTTCCTATCGGATTCAACACTCGTGTTGGAAACGATCGTACCCTTGAAGATTCGAGTTTTTCAAAACTCGGGTTCTTCCATTTTTTATCATTATTTTTAAAGATCCGGGTTCCGACTCGGGTTTTTCCTTTTTATATATCGTTTGAAGTTTCGAGTTCCGACTCAGACTTCCTATCGGATTCAACACTCGTGTTGGAACCGATCGTACCCTTGAAGATTCGAGTTTTTCAAAACTCGGGTTCTTCCATTTTTTATCATTATTTTTAAAGATCCGGGTTCCGACTCGGGTTTTTCCTTTTTATATATCGTCCGAAGTTTCGAGTTCCGACTCGGACTTCCTATCGGATTCAACACTCGTGTTGGAACCGATCGTACCCTTGAAGATTCGAGTTTTTCAAAACTCGGGTTCTTCTATTTTTTATCATTATTTTTAAAGATCCAGGTTCCGACTCGGGTTTTTCCTTTTTATATATCGTCCGAAGTTTCGAGTTCCGACTCGGACTTCCTATCGGATTCAACACTCGTGTTGGAACCGATCGTACCCTTGAAGATTCGAGTTTTTCAAAACTCGGGTTCTTCCATTTTTTATCATTATTTTTAAAGATCCGGGTTCCGACTCGGGTTTTTCCTTTTATATATCATTTGAAGTCTCAAGTTCCTACTTGAACTTTCTTTTGAATCCAATGCTCATGTTGGACAAAATTGTTGGGTTGAGAATTCGAGTTTTCAAACTCGATTCTCACTCATTTCTTATATTTGAAAAACCGAGTTCCGACTTGGATTTTCGCTTTTGTATATCCTTATTTTCTCAAAAGTTCCTCCTTGAACTTCCCCTTCAGGATAAGGGATAATCCTGAAACACCGGCAATCATTCTCGCTTAATTCTCAAGTATCTTCAAATGTCGGTCTCATTTTTCAAATCCTCCTTTTGAAAAACCCAGTGCTCGTACTAGGTATGCATTTCAAAAACCCAATGCTCGTACTGGTGTGCATTTTTCAAAAACCCAACGCTCGTACTGGGGCATTTTTCGAAATCCAGCACTCGTGCTGGTGCATCTAGCGCTTGTGCTAGTGTTTGGCTGACTGATCAGTTAGCTATCCAGGTTCAGTCTTTGTACTAACCAAGCAACAACTCAAAGCTATAAATTCTCAATTTCAACCTTCGGGGTATCATTTTATCAAAAATCTATCTTTTCTTGCGAAGGACCCTCTTCAGGGAGAGTTCGAGGGAGCTCGTTCCTTTCGCATGCAACCATCTTCAGTTCGCGAGAACCCTCTGCCAGGGAGAGTTTGAAGGGACTCATTTTCTTCGCGAACAGTTTGCAAAACAACAACCAACTTTACACAAGAGAACCCTTTTTCCAGGGAGAGCTTCGACGGAAGCTCGTTTCTTTTGTGGCCCCTGTTTTTATCATCTTTGGCCAACCCCTTCACAGAGGACCCTCTTCTAGGGAGAGTGTGATGGACTCGTTCCTCTGTGATACTTTCTCAACTTTGTTTTTCGGCCACCTTTCCATAAGAGAAGCCTAGAGATAGGGAGTTTTGACGAAAACTTAATTTCTCTTCGAAAGTTCCGTTTTGCAAACACCTCCTCTTTCAGGGAAGAGAGGAGTATTTCCAACTTCCCATTCAGGTAAGGGCTTAAGCCTGAGTCTCTCTTTTGGGGGAAAAAGAGAGGAGAATTTTGTCATGGATGTGTCGACTCGATATCAAGCGACCTTCGTCAAGGATTTTCTAGAATACATTGTCAATTTGCTATCAAAAGTCATTGTTGATCTCAAAACTTTCATCACACAAAGAATTATCTCAAACTACCTTCAGTATCATTTTCAAAAGAGCAAGACTCTTGCGAAATAAGAGCTAAATTCAAGTTTTTTCTGTTGGTCAACCAAGAGGATAAAGAAAAATCTTCGATATGACCGGCAAAGGAAAATTCAATGATGTTGAAAAGCCATAAGTGAACTGATATTGATCATAGCTGTGGCACATTCTTAAAGATTATTCTTTTTGCGGTAAGACAGTGGAAATATCCTGGGCAGTAAAAAGAACCTACCCAATCCATATATCCTCAGTCATCCAAGCTAAGCTGTAATCAAATATCCGCAAAAGGGATCTCTCAATTGTCGTCAAGATGAAGGCGAATTAAGCGAGTGGACCCCCGGGGCCAAAGAAGATTTGAAACATCTCCAAGATGACGGAGTTTGTGACGGATCCTTCCAGGGAAAGTTCGGATCACCGTCGAGATGAAGGCGGATGCGATGAACCTACCGACAAACCCTAAAAGATATTTGATTTCTGCTACTATTTAGAGATTTCAACCCAAGAACCAATGTCATAATCCCTGAGAAAGAAAAAGAAGGATCAGAGCATCTCCAAGATGAAGGAGTTTGTGACGTACCCTTCCTCGAAAAAGAGAGAAAAGTCAGGACATCTCCAAAATAAAGGATGATGTGAAAGAAGCCAAGAAAGCTCCATGGTTCAAAAGAGTGCAAACAGATCACCATGGGAAATGCCCAGGATATCAAACTGCCCGGAACTGTCAAGAATCATCTTTATCTATGTGAAATTCTTTGTCAATGTCTTTTCACTTAATTGCTTTTATGAAGCTAAGAATGTTTCCTCTTCTTTTCATATTAGGGAAATTGATATCTTCCTTAAAGAAGCTCAACAGCAATAAATTTGAATTTTAAGATCTCAAATTCTACAGAGTTAGCCCAATTGAAGCTAATACTCTAGGTAGAAAGAGGTGATATCTTCACACATGAGCACAATTCAATCATTCTGAATCAACTACAATTTTTGGCATTTTATTGGCAATATTTTCTAGTTATCCCAACATGAAGTGTGAACTTGAGGATCGTTTTGACGTATCCTGACGTCATCCCTCCTTAGGACTGAAAAGTCCTTTCCTTCCGTCTGATCTGAGCGCTCTCAGATTCACACACTTCCCTGTGCTCCCCACTGTCCCGCCATAGACAGTTCCCGCTCAGGATAAGGGTTAAACCTGAAACCTTTTGCAAAAGATCTGTTATTGTCAAAAAGCTATTTTCAGTCTCAGCAATGAGGCGCCCAAGTACAACCCCTTTTCAAAGCTTTAGGGACCCACATTTTCATTCTTTTGCAAGAACCCCTCGTGGACTTGTTGTGCAAAGTCTAGAGGCCCATCACAGTTTTCCTCACTTCTCGAGGATTCTGTATCCATTCAAGCCAAGGATTAAACCTGTTACCTCGCTCCTCGAGGTACCACCCAAACCTTCCGCGAGAGGTCGTCTGTTTTTAGAAAGCTGATTTTAGTCTCAGCAATGAGGCGCCCAAAATCATCCCCTTTCCAAGCTTTAGGGAATCTCTTGTTTTTCTCTTCTCGCAAAAACCCCTTTCGGATTTGTTCGTCCAAATTCTGAAGGTTCCATCACGGTTTCTTCATCCGAAGATTCCGTATCATCCCCCACTCAGGTCAAGGATTAAAATCTTAAATCTTCTTCTGATGATATATTCCTTCCTGTCCCATCGTGGTTTCTTTGTTTAAAGAGTCCGTATGGTCATCCCTTCCAGGATAGGGGTGAAGCCTGAACCTCACTCCGTGAGGTGCCTTCCTTTCAGGTTTGGGTTAAACCTGAGCCTCGCTTCGACGAGGTAATCATCCCCGTCCCATCATGGTTTTTCCCCCACAAAGGAATCCGTGCTCGTTGTACATCCATCCAGGAAAGGATCGTCCTTGAGTTTCACCTCACAAGGCATTTCTCTCAAAATGTCCCATCGAGGCCCGTTTATGTTCACCATCCCCCATTCAAATTATCCTGATCTATCTTCGTCCCATCCAGGTTAAGGGCTAAACCTGAGTCATTCTAAAGGGCTGATCTTATCTCACCCATGAAACTTGATCAAAATTCTTATCTTTCACCATCCCTGGGATTTTCACCCAAAGTCCCATCACGATTTCCTCATTTCTATCATTCAGTCATATCATTGTCGAGAATTTCATCCCCCCGGGACCATTCAGGATAAGGTTTCAAGCCCGAAAAGCCGTATTTTCAAAATAATTCTTCCACACCCAGCTCGGATCAGCTGACTGGGGCATTTTTCAAAATTTGGAGTGTTTCTTTGCCACTAAGCTCGGCTTTCAACCGGCTTAGTAGCAAAGAGGGGCATCTGTGAACACCCCAAATTTTTCAAAATGTTGTAAATATCCCCTTTTTGCCTTTTCCCCCATCTTTTGGGTAATTGAGTCAGTTTTACATCTAAAATTCCATTTTCGTTTCTCAAATTTTGTTGAAATTAAATTCATTTTACATATCTAACTCAATTTCGGATCCGGATCTACATCAAAATCCAAATCTGAGCTTCATTATCCGATTTTAAATCAAATTCTCAAAATTATCAAAAAATAACTTTTGAAAGGCTCAGACGGTTCGTCCGGTATCCGTTTGGATTCATCGAGTTGTATTTCTTGATTCGGGTTTCAAAACTCGAACATTTTCTCAAAACTTGGGTACAAACCCATTTTCTAAAGAAATTTTCTCAAAATAAAATTGATTTTTCAGAAAAAACCCCTTTCCTCTATAAATATTTTGAAATCTTGTAAAATTAGTTTAAATCTCTTAGTTTTAGAATTTTGTTTTCAAAAATATATAAAGTGAAGAAAAGAACAAAATATATATATATATAGAAAAGAAACAAAATTCGGGTTTTTGAAAAGTTTTTTTTCTTTTAGGAAAAATTTCTCTTAACCAAAACCAGTTTTTTTTTTACAAAGGAGACCGGCTTTTTGGAATTTTTTTTTTTTATAAAAGATCTCCTTAACGAAAATTGGTTTTAGGGTTACGAAAACCCTCTCTTTCACCAAAAACCTTCACCATGGCCTCCATGAACCATCCGATCGTCCGAGCTCTTCCTCCTCCACTCATCCCTAACGAACTCCCATCGATTCTGCGAACCTTCTTCTTCGTCTACAACCGTCAATCATCAGGGACTTCCCCTCATTCTCCACCTTTCATCTTCAACCACCTGCCGATTCTCGAAGCCTCCACTGCTTCGTTAAGAAGGGGGCTCTCATCCATGAAGCGGATTTTGGTTTTTCCCTGGGATAGTATTACATCTCCCCCTTTTCCTCCCGAATATCGATCACTTCTGGGCATTATTCATTTTTTTTTATCCACCGCAGTGCATCCACTCTCCGCCCCTCATCAGTCAATCAAGCTTCTCTTTCAGCAATAGAAGGTCCTGGTTGCAGAACGAAGGAAGATCAGGTGAAAAGTAGGGAAGGCCACCCTTCTCCACATTCAGAAGCCCTCTACGCACGAAAGGAATATCTTCTTTTCCCCTTTTCAAGCAGGCCATGGTAAGATTAATTTTCTTCTCTCCTTTTACTTTCCTAATCTTCTTTGATTTCTCTGTTTTAGGCTTCCGGTAATGCACCATGGAAGGTTTTGAGTTGCCTATAGCAATCTCAAAACCTCCCCGTGCTATAACAAAGGAACGATTTCGTTCCTACATTTCAGTATTTCTGTTCTTTTTCATATTTTGCTATTTCGTTTTTTTTTTTTTTTTTTGCATTCCAATTTATATCCCATTTGGTTTCATATCCCCTCTTCGTTCTGATTTTCTGGATGACCATTTAGCTTCGCCGTTATTTTTGAAATTTGCTTACGTATCCTGCTTCATCTCAGAGATCGACAGATTATATTTTCCTTTTTCTCATTTTGGATTTCCCATTTACCTTTAATGCTTATACTGGATTGCTCACTCAATGTTTGATCTCCTGCTCTGATGATGCTTGATTCGCTGTTCCCATTTTTTTGCTATGTTTCTTGATTTAAACATCATTCGCACATTTTCTTGGGCTTACCTTATCATGTTTAGCTTGTGCAGCATCGTGTTTCATTTCTTGTGCATCTCTGTTTCTGCATCTCATTGGGATGATTGATTCATCAATATTTTATTTTATTTTTCTTTATCACATATGCTTTATCACATAGTGCCTTCTTCCATCCATTCAGTATCGTTGCCTGCCCCTTTTGTGTGTGAGTAATTACAACACGTCAAAGGTTGTCAGCTTGTTGCTGATCATTGTTCATCCACACAGCATGGTGAGCATTGAATGCTGCTCATCAATCCACTTCATCGTTTTATTTAGCCTAAATTCCCTTTATTTCGGTGTTTGGGTTATTTGCTTTGATTATGAAAGTTCAAATGTAGCCAAACGTTTCATCATATACAGGTATGACATTTGCGCCCCTATGATTCAGTCGTGATTGAAGTTTACAGAATGCACCATTTATTCCCATTCTACTGGGTGATTTTGTTTGAAAACTCTTATCAAGATCTGCTACATTCTACCATAAAACTTTGTATTACCGTGAAATAGGGATGAATGGTCAACGTGTCGCCCTAATGTTATTAAGTATACAGTTTTATCTGGTGGATGTTTTGAGAAAAGTTTACAGTAAGGCTGTGCACTTCAGAAAAATATATATATATATATATATATATATAGAGAGAGAGAGAGAGAGAGAAAGTCCTTGTCAGGACCGTTGCTTTGTTCAGTAAAATAATGGGGGTTAATCGGATGTAATTGGCTATATTACTTTGATTGGTGGTTGGCGTGAGATGGACTGTCTTTATGAGGTATTCTTTCTTTTCAAAGAGAGAATATAAAGAGGGTTAATGTTGGGTTTGGCAGCTTACATAACGTAGGCCTCTGGCCATTATAGTCAAAGGTTTGTGGATAAAACCATAGAACTTTGTCAATGAAGCATGGGTACAGGGAACGCTGCCTACCTGGTGTCAGAATATGGGATCTAGAAGTTAGCCGCGCCCAGCAGTATATCCTTTGTTCCTTTCCAGAAAGGAATACTTTCAGACAAGATGCCGATTTCTGACCATTTTGTTTAAAAGGTTACAGGGTTACTTGAACATGCAAGCAACATTTTACTAAGCTGGGGTAAAATGCTATTTTCCAATCTGATTAGAACTGCTAAGAACATATCCAAGCTTGTCTTTTCAAGTTATTATTCTTATGTCATTCTTAGCATCTCTACTTGTTGATGTTAATGATCACCAACCTGCTTGTTTAAACATGATATATCTGAATTTAGAGGAAGAAGCAGAATTTAAAATTTCTGCCTGTATCCGCAGTCCTCAATCCTCAATGATCCCTTCAGTCATCTTAAGTTCGGCATTCACATGGTCTGAGTGAACTGAGGGCTCGATTCACTCCAGTCACCTGTGGCTCTTGGATATTCCACCCAGTCTTACAACCATGGAGGTGTATGGCATGGTCATGACATGCCGATTCATGTCAGGATTCTGTAGGTGATTTGAAGATGTTATAGCTTATGTTTCCATTATTTCTGTTTTGAGATTTTTTCTCTTTACAGTTAGTTTTTCCACACATGGTCATCCTTTTGTCCAGCAATGACAAAATAAAACTACCCTGTCCAATGCTATTCGGGCTGATCCAAATGAAGGTTGCTCTCAATAGAGCCTCTGGATGCTATCCCAAGGCTACTTCTGTGCATGAATGAAAGAAAATGAAAAGGGAGTATGATATCGTTGGTTCAAGGTGATTCCCTACCTTTGGGGAAATCAATGGCTTTAGGTTTTTCATAATAGTCGACCCTCAGGAAGTCAAGTATCGCCTAGGACAAGCTCCTGCAGTTTATTGGCATATGTCTTCCATTGTTTCTGTCTCTTCTTTCAGTTTTGTTTATCCGCATATCTCAGTTTTTTTTTTTTTATTGCACTGTTCCACTCCCATTCGTATGTTACAGCAAACTTCAACTGCACTCTCCTGCACCCCAGCTGCCTTCATCAATAACTCCCAGCTACTTCCTCACCTGGCTACATTTCCATATTCCAACACCACAAACACTTGCAGCAATGCCAGGCATTGCTGCAATATTCATTTACCTTCAGCAATGCTGGGTATTGCTGAAGCAATCATGTCCATCACCATTTGCTTCATTCATATTTTGCGACTCAATGAAGCTGGGATAAGATTCGGTCAATTGGAGAAAACTGTGATGTTTGGATCAACCCGTATCCAAGTCATTCCTTTTATATATATATATATATATATATATATATATATATATATATATATATATATATATATATATATATATATATATATATATATATATATATATATATATAGTCTTCCATTTCATTACTTACCCTCCAATGAATATCTGCACATCACTACCTATATACTTTACTCTCTGCACTATTTTCATCTACCCTTCATACACTGCTGCATCTTCCCTTGTATATCACACTGTCACCACCTTCTTGCCCTCCACAAGTTCACTATGTCATTTCATATGTATATAACATATCTTGCACTTTGTCCATTGCACCTCATCCATAGATATACATATGGCCTCGGGTAGACAAATGTAGATCCTCATTTAATCTAAGGCATTGTATATGCCTTTCCCATATGGGACCTCATTAGCCTTAGGGAGATAAATACCTCTTTTCCATTTAGCTTAAGGCATTGCATATGCCTTTCCATATGAATTTTAGATTAGCATTTTGTGTATATATCCTCCATTGGAATAGGCATAAGCATGTACATCTGCATTTTTCAATGAAATATCTTCCATTTTTTTATATATTTACATAGTGCTAATTTAGGTGCATTTCAGGAGAATATTTGGAAAAGGTCATTGTTTGGAGTTGTAAATTCAATTTCATGTATTGTAACAGTTAGATCTTAATGAAAATTTACATTTTCTGTTTTAGATAGAATGAATGAGCATCGTAAATATCATGGAATTCTTATTCTTCATGCATTTTTCCTTTATTTCTCAAAATCTCACAATGGTGAAACACGAATGGCACTTGCACCATTTCGTAAGAGGTAAATTAATCCTAAGTTGATCCATATCAATGGCCATAGTTAGGGTGTGGACAAAACTTAGTATTTTTATCTTTTACAAAATAACATCGGATCCACACTGGATCCGTTTTTCAAAATTCATCATATTTTCCTTAAATATTTTTCTTTTATTAGAATTTAACTTAAAATTAATTCAATATATACCAATGGCCATAGTCAGGGTATATTGAGAATTAATTTCATTTTAAATTCTATAAAAGCACCAAATGTGTTTCATTCTTCGCCTGAATTTAAATATAGATTATTATATAATACATTCAATGACCATAGTCAAGGATGTATTATATCTTCAATCTTATTTTAATTCATTTAAAGAATAGAATAGCTTTTCAAAATCCAATTTCAAAAATCTAGATTCATTCATCATTTAGGATAGAATCACATCATATTTTCAAAAATTCATTTTTCAAAAACTCTAAGTAATGTAAATATTGTCCTCAAATCTATCTTCAATTCTTATCAAATCAAATTCATTCTTTCAATTTTCAAAATTCTATTTCATTTTCAAATCTCAAAGTTCAATCTAACTTTGATTCCAAGTTCATTTTATATTCAAATTCAAATCAGATTTCAAAGTTCAAATTTGACTTTGGAATTCCAAAATTCATTTATATTCAAAAATTCCCAATCAAATCCAAAGTTCAATTTAACTTTGGGATTCTCTTTATCTTCTAAATTTCAAATTCAAAGTCTAACTTGACTTTGAAATTCATTTGTATATTCAAGATTCAATTCCTAAATTTCATTCAAACTTAGAAATAAGGATTCATCTTCTAAATTCCAGATTCAAGTTTCAAAGTCCAATTTGACTTTGAAATTCACTTGCATATTCAAAATTCAAATTCTCAAATCAATTTTGGAAATTCCAAATCCAAAATCGGATCAACTTGGATCTAGTCTTCTAAATACGATTCCACTTTTGGATCTTAGACTTCAGATCCAATTCCATCTTAGGATCCAGAACTCAAATTCTACTTTGGATCTCAGACTTCAGATCCAATTCCACTTGAGGATCTAGAATCCAATTCTACATTGGATCTCAGACCCAAACCCATCTCAGGATTCAGAATCCAATTCTACATTTTGGATCTCAGACTTCAGATCCACTCCATTTTAGGATCCAGAACCCAAGTCCATCTTGGATCCCAAATCACGGATCCCATTCTGTTTAGTATCCGGAACCCAATTCCAATCCTAGATTTCAATTCCATTTCTATTCTTAAATACCATTTAATTTTCTCAGATCCATTCTAAATTTCAAAACTTCAAAATCTAAATTCAAATTTCATCTCAAGTATTCATCTCCTTTCCTAAATTCAAAAGTTTGAATTCAAAGTCCATCTCTGACTTTGGAACTTCATTTTAAAGCTTTAAGTCATTCCTTCTCATTCATTCTTCCAATCCTGATTTACCTCAAAAGCTTAGAACTTCTCTGATCTATCCCAAGCTCTAAGTTAAATTCAATCATTTCTTCATTCCTTTATCAAGTTCATCTCAAAATAACTTGGAGATTTTCAAAATATCTTTCAAAAAGAGCATAATTATGGCATTGCACAAGCATGATTCTTTGTGCATTTAGAGTTAGAATAAATTCTTAGATTATATTTAGGCAAAGCAAAAGGCATAGATTCGATCCTTGGTTCGATTACCCCTGGTAAAGGCGCTAGGAACGGTCGAACCTCGTACCGACGAGCGAATCCCGTCTCTCTATTTTCCCGCAAATTTTCAAAAACGGAGGCGAGTTAAATTTCTAAATGTTTTCAAATTAAGGTCAAGTGAGACCGCGCAAAATAGTTTCTCTCTCTTTCTTTCTTTCTTTTCTCTTCTCTTTCTCTTTTCTTTCTTTTATTTTCTTCCCTTCAAAAAGGAGGAAAATAGAGAGAAGGAAGAGAGAGAAACCACAAGAGAGAGGAAAAATTTTGCGATGATCACACAAGTCCAACTTTTTCAAATCCAATTCCATTTTATTTCCAGATCTCAAATCCAAATCCATCTACAGATCACATCTGAATTCCTTAAATTCATCTCTATTTTTAAATACCATTTGGATTTCTCAGATCCATTCTAAATTTCAAACTTCAAAATCTAAATTCAATTCCATCTCAAATATTCATTTCCCTTCCTAAATTCAAGTTCAGATTCAAAGTCCATTTCTGACTTTGAAACATCATTTTCAAAGCTTCAAATCATTCTTTCTAAAAAACAAGATTTATTCTTCTAACTCTGATTTACTTCAAAAACTTGGAATTTCTTTGATCTATCTCAAAAATTAGATTTGATCATTTCTTCACTCTTTTATCACGTTCACAATCAGAATACTTGGAAACTTTTCAAAACATCGTTCAAAAGAGCATACATCCTTGCATTGCACAAGTATGATTCTTTGTGCATTTAGATTTAGAATAAATTCATAGAAAATCTTTAGGCAAAGCAAAAGGCATAGATTCGATCCTTGGTTTGATTACCCCTGGTAAAGGCGCCAGGAACGGTCGAACCTCGTACCGATGAGCGAATCCCGTCTCTTCATTTTTTTCCCGCAAATATTTTCAAAACGGAGGCGAGTTAAATTTCTAAATATTTTCAAATTAAGGTCAAGTGAGACCCCGCAAAAGAGTTCCTCTTCTCTTTTTCTTTCTTTTTCTTTTCTCTTCTCTCTTTCTTTTCTTTCTTTTATTTCTCTCCCTTCAAAAAGGAGGAAATAGAGGTTATAAAAGGAAAAGAGAAGGAAGAGAGAGAAAGCTACAGAGAGGAAAAATTTTGCGATGATCATAGAGTTCCGGAATGGATTTTTTCAATCCGTAAAATCTGACAGATTCTTGAATTTGTCAGGAACAGAACAAAAGAAATTTCGTGAAATTTGGACTTCATTTGCTCTTTCAAACTCTCTGTTTGCGAAAAGCTTTCAGAATCCACTTTTGCATTATTTAGGGATAAAACAGTCATTTAGCTAGTTGTTTGATTTTACATAGTTTTTAGTATTTTCTAGCATGTAGTTAGTGAATTAACTGTAGTTAGATTAATTAGGATTGATTTGTTTAGTTAGCTTAGTTAGAAATTGTATTTTTAGTTTTCTTTATTTGTAATTGTAGTTTAATTTAGAATGTAGTTCAGAAATAATTAGAGTGTAATTTTTATTTAATTGTTTACTGACTTTTTATTTTCATTGTTGTAGGTTGATAAGTTAGAAACAGGTCTACAAGTGTATTTACAATGCGAAGTGTAGATGCACGTGTGGTGAAAAGACATAATTACCCTTAGCGATCTGGAGAAAACTTAGATACCTGTCTTAGTTCATTTTCATTTTTTTAGATTGTTATTTAACTAGAATTGTAATATTAACATAGTTGTAAACCTGTGTGATATTAATAAATTGATGTTTTAGATTTAATTCAGAATGTATCCCATTCCCTATGGATTCAACCCGTACTCGCCACATTTATGGAAAGTCGGTTTTTATTATCTTTGGTTGACGATTTTCCAAATGCTTTTATTGAAAATAATGCTTTAAAAATACCTCTTACAAAAAGCACAACCAAATTTTAGCGCCGTTGTCGGGGAATGGCGATTATATCCTGAATATTTATGAGATTTCAGCTTATTAATATGTGTGTAGTTAGTTGTTTTTCTTGTTTTAGTCAGTAGGATTAAAATAGTTAGAAAATATAGGATTCACATGCTGTTTTTCCTAGGATTCACTGAATTTCAGGATTCAATGTGCAATTAGACAGGTGAGTCTTAGAGAACATAGTGGTGATTTCTTGTATTTATTGATTTTGTGATTTAGATTAGAATTGTCTTTTATTTCAGAGATTAATTATATTGTTTTAACATAGTGTAAGATAGAGTATTTGCTAAACTTGTTGATTTAGATGTAGATTAGTTTTTATAGAGTAAGTCTGACATAGTTTAGTGTGTTAGAGCTTTTTGTTTTATTCGTTATATTTCTTTGTGTATCATATGTATACCAGAAATAAAATAGTTATTTGTTTGTGTTCTGTTCTGACTTGTGTTTTGGATTTCATTGTTGTCATGCATGAAAACCATTCCATCTGATGCCTCAATGCATGAGTCCAAGTTACCAGACATAGAGCACACCTTCGGGAGCAGACCATTGACCAGATCAGCAGAAAACTATGCATTCGTATATGCATAGTGGTGGTGCGAAGTCAAGTCAATCATCAATTTCACAGGCTCGAGCATACCAGGTTGTATCTATCCTTTCTCCCGTATTTATTTTATTGTTTTGTAGTGTGCATCTGCATTGCATGTTGCATATTTTGTCTGCCACTAGGGACAGTGTCATTCAAGCATGGGGGGATGGTTTAGATGCACAATTTTTTTTTTTATGTTTGGTAGCTAAAAACTCATAAAAATAGGTCATTAAGAACAAGTTTGTAGCATATATGACTGTTCGTTTGCATGATCTGACAATTTAGAAAATTTTAAGCCCCATGTGAATTTTTTTTTTCTGATCTGATATTAATAGAGTAGTTATTTATGAAACAATTAAAAGAAAAGATAGTATTTGAATGTTAGAAAGTTTTGAATCACTTTAGTATAAGTATGCACAGTATGTTTTGTGGAAAACTAAGCAATTAAAAGATGTTTAGAAAGATGAGCTTAATAGAAAAGAGCTACGTTTAGTTGTTGATGTCTTTGTGATTCCTAGTAGTGGAACTCAGACATAAGTTGAATTGTTTGAGTCTCTTGACGAAAAGGATAACGAAGGAGATCATCTTCTTGTCTAGTCAATATATGTGGCGTATATAGTTCGAGTAAGTAGAGTCTGAAGGGTGTTTTACACCTGGTGCCATAAAGCCATCTGGTTTGGGAGCCACCGACTCGAAAGCTTGTTACATGAACTTCATAGAAAGCCTAAGAGATAGAGACATTGCACATGATGAGAAGAAGACTATATGTAAACTATTAGAATAGAAGGTCTAGTGACTCGAGCAATTAAGTCCGAGGGATACTCTGTATCTGGTGCCCTGAGGTCGTCTGGCCTGAGAGTCACTGACCCAAAGCTCGCTACACGGGTCACAAAGTTGGATATTTGAATAGTGCTCAAGTGAGAAGAATGCTCAAGTGAGAGAATTGAAAAATGGTGAAAAATTGAAAATCAACAGAAAAAGAATGAGCTTAATGAGGAAAATCCATTGCTTATGAATAATTGTAAATTACTGTGCAGAAAATATACAGGTGAGGATAAATGAATAATAACATGATAATACTTGACTTTCTGAGAAAATCATAGATAATTACAAGTTTAGAAAAGTGAAAGAAAAAGGTTTTTACTGTGGTGGCATAAAAATTCTAAAGTTGTTTTGAAAGTGTAGATTACATGAAATATTTGCTTACAATGAGTTCTTAATTGCCTAGTAGTTCTGAAAAAATGATTTATGCATGACATTGATGTTTGTGGGTAGCATCTCTGCAAACCCTCACGAGACCTTACTCGTCCACTGAGGTAACCCAGGGGTTTAAAGGGCTTGTTGCATGTGCTAAATACAACCGTGATTCCTACAAAAGTGAGTTAGTTATTTAATAAGAGCTTGCATGTTAATTGGATAGTCCATATCTTCATCGCGAGGGTAGAGTGTATTGCTAGGGACTAGCAATTATTCTAGCATGGGGGTATTTGATGATGCATTAAATATATATAATTTTAATACATTTTCACTGCATAAATGCATCATTTTTAGGTTTAGAACCCACACTTAGATGCATATGGATGTTGTTGAGCTACAGTTCGAATTTCGTCCGAATCGGACTTAAAATAAGAGAGTTATTGCATTTACAGTGTAACGGGTCAAACTTCAGAGCAGATTTGGATATTTCAGGTTCAAACCGCCTATCTGGGCCTTGGATCTGGGCCAAAACACATCAAGATTAGCTCCAGTCCAGCCCATTCATGTTTTTATAAATTATTTTCTAAAAACCCCTTCTCAAAAGAGGCGCTCAGACATTAAGTGTTTTTTTTAATCCTTGTTTTGGAAATATCCAAAACAAGGGTCTATCGTTTAAGTAGAAAGAGATGCCCTTTGTTGGGCTGTCTTTGCCTAGGTTTTCGTGCCCTAGGGGCACGATTCTTACTCCATCACTTTCTTCCCCAGCCGCCCCTTCATGCACCTTCTTCTTCATCCATGGAGTTGCCGAAACCGCAACCACCATTGAAGCAGTCACTTCTTTTCTTCCATTCTTCTCTTCCATACCCTGTCTTTCTAACCTCCTTGCTGTAACTGTAGGTTCATGCTGTTGTTGCAGGAGATGGCTGAGGTGGAGTGCACCAGCCGTGGTAGGGGTGCCGTTTGCCCCACCACAGCCAGTCGTCCCTTTCCCCGTCGGCTCTCTTCTTCATCAAAGCACGCCATCGTCGGGGCATCTTCATCCAATGTTTCCAAGCACCAGCAGCAAAGTAAAGCAGCCCAACATCAACGAGGTTCCTGTGGCACGAATCCATGGCAAAGACCGCGCAACCACTACCCATCCACTTGTTGGATCGCCCTCGAGGTAAGATCTTCGTTTCTCTTCTTCTAGTTAAAACCCAGATCGTGCATATGGTTTTGTGTGACTTTGTTTTGTTTTGTTTTCTGTGAGTGTTGTGTGCGTTTTGAGTGTGTCAAACTGTAGTGTAGACGTGTGTGTAGAAACCAGCACATTAGGATCTGGATAATATTTATTTGTTGTAGGCATTTTCAGGTTAGTAAAGATTCATGTCGCGATTTTGATTTTTTTGTTTTTATGTTTGTCGTCCAGTCATAGTCTAATTAGTTTGTGCTGAAACCAATTTCGTTCTTAGTTTTCATTTTGATTTATTGAGTAAGTGTAAATGTGGAATCCTTTTGGTTTTTCTAAACTAGTTAGTTTAAGTATATTCGGCTGTAGCGTTTTCTGTAGCATTTTAGTTGAATGAATTAGTTTAATTTAGTCAAGTGCTGTGTAGAATTAGGTAGTGTTAACATTATAGTAGATTTAGTTTAGTGCTGAATTTCTGTTTTGAGTTTTGAGTTAGTTGATGGTAATGAATAATTAGAATGTGTTTTCTGTGTTGTTTCATTTACAGCATATTAGTTAGAGTAGTGTTTCTGTTTTCTAGTATAAAATTCCATTCTTAGTCGTGGACTACTGTAATTAAAATTCTGATTTTTGATTGTCGTTATGGTGTTAATTAAAACATAGAATTAGTTGGTAGATGTTTTGTAAAAAATCATATAGTTTCTTGTTTAGTTATAGTTGTTCAAATTATGTATATAACATCATGTAGGTTAATGTTTGATGCATGTAGACTAGATGTAGTCATAGGTTAATTAGAGTGCCCAAGTTCATTGTAATATGTTTTAGTCATTTTATGGTTAATTTAGACTGTCGATTCTTGTGTAGGGTCTAAAATAGGTAGTCTTTCATTTTCGGTTTTCATTCATTCATTCATACCCTTTGAGTGAATTGTATATGTTAATTTAGTTAAGTGAAGGATAGATTAATTTAGTTAATTAATTAGACTTGTAGTATAGATAGAGGGTAATTGGGTAATTTTGGTGGAAAAATGATTTTGGTGAAAATGCTCATTCATCCAAATTCGTGGGGTCTAATTAAAGCAAGCTTGACTTTACTATCTCCAGCCAAGTTAGAAGAGAGCTATCTTTTCAATTTTGGAAACCCACTTTGATTTTCAAATCATTTTCTAAAAATGTGGGACACGGTTTTGGGAAAGAGTTGAAATCCTATATTTTCTTTTAAAGATAACTTGAAACCGTGTGGGGCCATTAGCTGGATGGTTTTTGCAATTTGTAAGCTTTCCAATTGAGCTATTAAGGTAAGAAGGGATGAGTATGGTCATTTCCAAATTCGTTATCTAGCATTTATAACCCTTTACCAAATGCATATCTTGACCTAGTATAAATAGATTATTAATGATTTTAGTATTCATTGAATTATAATTAGATCTTCAAAATTGTGATTTCTAAATTAGTCAAGTGTGCTAGATGTTCATTAATGTTAATTTTCATTTCATGTAGGAGTTTAAATTAGATAGCTTAGTTATTATTTTGATTCCTTTCGTTCTTGTTTTAGTAAGTAGTATTTAATTCTTAGGTGTAATTTTGTCCATATAGGGTGACGTGAATACCAGTCAAGACTACACTTTAAATTGTCTCCCTAGATAACTCTAGTTAGTTAATAACCCTAGTTATACTAACATTAAGTTGTTGTTTGTGTTTCAAGTAAGTTTTAGAGTTAACCGTTGAGTATTTAGTTAAGTACTTAGTTCATATTAGATAGAGTATATTAGCATTAGTTAACTTCAGTTATATAGGTATTCGAATTAGAATTGCATTTTAGTTTAGGAAAGATTAATCTTAGAAATTTGTTTAGATTAGCTGTACCATTAATTTGTTTAGTTCTTTTATATAGTTGTGTAGTTAATTTGATTATTTTCAATTTCTGTAATTTGACAGTAAATTAGAGCTTTTAGGATTGTTTTTCCATGTGATTTAATCCTATAGTGTCCTTAGTGGATTCGTGCAAATGAATAGTGTACTGAGTTTAAAACTAGATTTTTTCTACATCGTGCACTCATCATTTTATGTGTAAAATTTTAAAGTTTCCTCAGAATTCTTCTTATATTCTCTTCACCTATGTGTTCACTGTCAGCAGACCAAAAATCAGCTCATTTCGAGTTGATTTGGTCTGACTTTTAAGTGTTTTCCAAAATCAGCTTTTTCGGGTTTTTCAGTTTCCGGACCTGCGATTTTCATAATTTCCACAAATTTGAAACGCTTATATCTGGAGTTCCTGAATGGATTTTTTAAATCCGTAAAGCCTGATAGATTCTTGAATTTGTCAGAAATAGAACAAAAGAAATTTTGTGAAATTTGGACTTTGTTTGCTTTTTCAAACTCTCTGTTTGCGAAAAGCTTTCAGAATCCACTTTTGCATTATTTAGGGACAAAACAATCATTTAGCTAATTGTTTGATTTTACATAGTTTTTAGTATTTTCTAGCATGTAGTTAGTGAATTAACTGTAGTTAGATTAATTAGGATTGATTTGTTTAGTTAGCTTAGTTAGAAATTGTATTTTTAGTTTTCTTTATTTGTAATTGTAGTTTAATTTAGAATGTAGTTCAGAAATAATTAGAGTGTAATTTTTATTTAATTGTTTACTGAATTTTTATTTTCATTGTTGTAGGTTGATAAGTTAGAAACAGGTCTACAGGTGTATTTACAATACGAAGTGTAGATGCACATGTGGTGAAAAGACAGAATTACCCTTAGCGATCTGGAGAAAACTTAGATACCTGTCTTAGTTCATTTTCATTTTTTTAGATTGTTATTTAACTAGAATTGTAATATTAACATAGTTGTAAACCTGTGTGATATTAATAAATTGATGTTTTAGATTTAATTCAGAATGTATCCCATTCCCTATGGATTCGACCCGTACTCGCCACATTTATGGAAAGTCGGTTTTTATTATCTTTGGTTGACGATTTTCCAAATGCTTTTATTGAAAATAATGCTTTAAAAATACCTCTTACAAAAAGCACAACCAATATGCATATATATATATATATATATATATATATATATATTTCCTGTATTAGAGGCAGACATCTCACCTAGTCATGAATATGTCAATTTTACCAGGATATCTTCTGTATCTTTAGCATATTGCTTTACATTAACCTTGTTTTGCAGGAATATGTAGAAATTGCTGAACTCCTACTTAGATTAGAATTTTTCTTCAAGTTGTTGTAGCCAGATATTAATGAGAATTTTCCATTTCCAGCCTTAGATTAGAATGTATTAGAAATTGACTGTTGTCACATCATTTTCCTCTTTTATTGCAAAATTTCACAAATGGGAACACGAATGGCACGTGCACCATTCTAATAAAAGGTGATTAAACCCTAAGTTGACGATTTGCATCAATGGTCATAGTCAGGATGTAAACAAGACTTAGGATTTTCATCTTTTATGGAATAACATCGGATCCACACTGGATCTCCTTAAAAAATCATCATATTTTCAAATATTTTCTTCCTTTATAAAAGTTTAATTTAAAATTTACTCAAAATATATATCAATGGCCATAGTCAGGATATATTGAGAGTTAATTTCATTTTAAACTCTATAAAGGCACCAAAATGTATTTTATTCTTCACTTGAATTTAAATATGATTACTATATAATACATTCAATGACCATAGTCAGGAATGTATTATATCTTCAATCTTATTTCAATTTACTTAAAGAATGAAATATGCTTTGCAAATTCAATTTCAAATTCTTTAAATTCATTCATCATTTAGGATAGAATCATATCATATTTTCAAACATTCCTTTTCAAAATCCAAGTGATTTTGAGATGTATTTTCCAAGTATCTTCTTCATTTCTTAAATCAACCTTCAATTCTTATTTTTCTTTTTCTCAATTCTATTTCATTTTAAAATTCAAAATTCAATTTCAAAGTCCAATTTAACTTTGAAATTTTAAATTCATTTTTACATTCAAAAATTCAATTTCAAATTCAAATCAAATTTCAAAGTTCAATTCAACTTTGGAATTCCAAATTCATTTTTCAGGATTCAAATTCAAAATTAACATCTCAGATCTAATTTCAAAGCTCAATTTAAGCTTTAAAATTCCTGATTCATCTTCTAAATTCAAAATCAAATTTATTCTTCATCTTCAAAGTGCTATCTAAAGATTGAGTCTTGATTCTCAAAATTCAAAATCAAAGTTTTGAGATTGATCCTGAATCTCAAAATTCAAATTTTCCTAAAGTTTTAAATTCAATATGGGTTTTTCAAAACCCAGATCCATCTTCAAAAGTCCCATTTTGGATCTTCAAAAATCCAAATTCCATCTTGGATTCTAAAATTAGAACCCAGTTCCACTTTGGATTCAGATCTTTAAAAATCAATCTCATCTTGGATTCCAGACTTCAAAAACCAACTCCATCTTGGATCTTAGACTTCAGGTCCAATTTCAGTGAGGATTCCAGACTTTAAATTCAACTCCATATTGGATCTCAGATTTTGGATCCAATTCCATTTTTCTAGACTTCGGATCCAACTTCATTTAGGATTCCAGATTCTGGATTCAACTCCATTTTGGATTCCAGACTTCGGAACCAAATCTATTTAGGATGCCAGATTTCAAATCGAAGTCTATCTTGATTTCCAGATTCCAAAAACCAATTCCATTTTTTACATCCCATCTTGATCTCTTAAACCCAATTCTATTTTCAAACTCCATTTGGATTTCTCAAATCCAAATTCCATCCTGATTTCAAACTTTGAATCTGGAATTCAATTCCATTTCAAATTTCATCTCCTCTCCTAAATCCAGGTTTAAAATTCAAATTCAAAGTCCATTTCTGACTCTGAAACTTCATTTCTTTTTCTCTCAGCTTCAAATCATTCTTTTCAATTCAAGATTTATTTTCCCAACTCTGATTATTTCAAAGACTTAGAACTTCAAACATCTTTTCAGATCTATCTCAAGTTCTAAATTAAATTCAACTATTCAAAAATCATTTCTTCATTCCCTTATCACATTTACTTCAGAATCACTTGGAAAATCTCAGATTTCCAAAAGTGTTTTCTCGAAAGCATACATTTCTGTATTTACATTGCACAAGCATAATTCTCTGTGCATTTTTTTTATTTAGAATAAATTCTTAGATAATATTTAGGCAAAGCAAAAAGGCATAAATTTGATCCTTGGTTTGATTACCTCTGGTAAAGGTGCTAGGAATGGTCGAACCTCGTACCGACGAGTGAATCCCGTCTCCCAATTTTCCCGCAAACATTTCAAAATGGAGGCGAGTAATTTTTCTAAATATTTTCTAAATTAAGGTCAAGTGAGACCTTCACAAAAGAGTTTCTCTCTCTCTTCTTTTCTTTTCTCTTCTCTCTTCTTTTGTCTTTTATTTTTCCCTTCAAAAAGGAAAAATAGAGGTTAGAAAGGAGAAGAGAAGGAAGAGAGAGAAATCAAGATGAAAAATTTTGTGATAATCACATGGCCATAGTCAGAATGAGAACGAGACCCAGATTTGTCATCTTCGTATAAGCCACATTCAGCCTACACTCTTAGGCTAACTTCAAAATCACTGCATTTCTCAAATGATTTTCTCAATTTCCTCAGAAAATACTCTTTGAAGTTACATTCATTCATTCACATTGGCTAATTCGCATCATGAAAGCTTTTCAAAGGGCCAAATCCTCTTTCGTTGATTTATTTCAATAAGAAATCAATTTTCTCAAAAGAATGATCAAATTATTTCAGAAATCGATTTTCTCAAAGTTTCAACTGTCCGTAGAATCAATTTTCCATTCAAAAGGTAATCTTCAATGTGATCCATGATTTCCAATGAACTCCTTTTCCAATTATTCTCCAAACATTAGAAGCAAACATCATCTTTTCAAAATGTGCATTGTTCAAAAACTTCATAGCACATGCCTGATTCTTTGTGTATTTAGAAGATAGAGCATAATTTAGATATTTGAGCCTAGCTAAGCGCTCATTTGATCCTTGGTTCAATTACCCCTAGTAAAGGCATCAGGCACGATTGAACCTCGTACCGACAGGCAAGTCCCATTCTACAGAATTTTCTCATAATTGTAAAAATGAAGGTGAGTAATTTTCAAACTTTGGTTGAGTTTGACTCGCAGAATCGTTTCTCTCTCTCCTAGAGAGGGAAAAATTTTGCGACGATAACAATAATCGAGCGGTTTATCTTTCTTAAGCTTGGTTTGACAAATGCACATCTTTTTGAAGTGATTTTGCACTCGTGCCTCATGGTCCCCGTGGGGTCACACAATGAGGTTTTGCCTGCCCATTCACGTGCTCAAGCCTCAGTAAGAGCACATTGCCGGTGAAGGCGAATGAACACCATTTTATTCTTTTGGGTATCACAATTCGTGAGCTCACTCACGAGCATGAGACCATTGCCCAAGGACTCAAGTAGAGTCACAAAACCTCAAGAGGTATTTGTGCCATTACCCTACGGTGTTAACTTCCCAACCCTTTGTCGGGATACATCAAGTGCATAGTGTGTGATAATGCATCAGTGTAGTGCCAAGGGTAACATGATCTATCATAGCACACAATTCCAAACGCGACACTTGATGTAAACAATAAACATAGCTAGTTTAGTGTCAAGATGTGCCAAGTGAAAGTGTGAAGCATGCACCTATTCAATCTTACAATTTTTTGCACAAGTCTCACATGTGAAACATTAATTATTTCGCATATCACATCGAACCATATTGCACCGTGACAATATGTTCAAGTGAGTGTAATATTTGACATCCATATGCGAGACATGAATCAAAATGCGTAAATTCACCATTATTTGCAGTTATGTCAAAAAGGTAGTTTAGCGAAACATTATGTGCACGTGTCATGACTACAAAATTTTATGTAAACACATTCAAGACACCATACATCGGTAAATTATGTAGCATGACCATTTGCTTGAAAAACCACGACCACACTCCACACATGTGTCGAGGCATGCAAATTGGAACATTTGCATACATATGGAAATTATGTTAGAATTTCCAAAGCGGAATCACCGCGCTTGTGAAACAACTAAGGAGAATTCACGAGGCACAGTCGCGGTGGTCTAAGAGTGGTACAACCGCCAACAACGACCAACATTGGTTACAAAACCCATTGTGACGAGGGTGAACTGGGTGGGCAGCAAGTTGCCACTTGTTGTTCACCTCCCTACTACTGCGACAATGCAGTAGGAGCGTCAGAAATGCCAAGAAGGTCTGCAATGGTCACAAAGACCGTTGCGACGAGGGCGAACTAGGTGGGCAGCAAGCTACCACTTGCTGTCTACCTCCCTGCCGTCGCGATAATGCAGCAGAAGGTGCTGGAATGGCCAGCAAGGCCAGCACTGCAGGCCCAGTTTTAGGTCAGCATGCTGTAGCCTTGACCTGACCCATTCGGGTATAGGCCGCGGCCGCGGCCAACAACCCAGGTCTAGACAACTGGTCTAGTCCTGTGCTGACAGCGCAGGGTGTGCGCAAACCATATGCACGGTCTGGATCAGTTGTCCAGACTGGGTATGGTTCTACCGCACCCGGCAGCTTCAACTGAACCGAACTCGGTTCAGTTGTAGCTGACACAGGTGGCCTGGGTCTGGACTGGCCTGTTTAGACCCATGCCAAGGGGCTCAGGCCCTGAGCCACGGTCTGGACCGGGGTGTCCAGACCCGGTATGGGCTGCCATACCAAAGAAAGAAGGAGAAGGGAAGGTGCAGGTCTGCACTGGAAGGCCTGCAGCTGGCGCCCAACATCCCGGGTGCAACCAGCACCTGGTTGCTAGCACTTGCAGGGCTGCAAGGCAAGGAGCCCCTGACCGAATCCTTCTTGGTCCAGGGTGCCCCTGACAGGGTCTGAACCAGGATGGTTCAGACCGGCCAGATCAAAAGCCAAGGTCAAAGGGGCTACAGCAGGCCCCGGGCTGGGTGCTGCTGTCGCTCGACCATGGGCTAGGCAGATAGAAGGAGAAGGGGAAAGGTGACCCCAGGCTAACCATCACTTGGTCAGCCTAGGTCACAACTGCAACACATGCAGCCCAGCTTGGAGACGCTGCCCACGCACCGAACCAACCTAACCCAACCTACTACGAAAACAAAACCACAAAATCGGATGAAAATGAAAAGAAAAGAAGAGGTGCCATGGGTGCACAAAATTCAAAAGTGCAAGACACACACATGTTTTGCGAAAACCAAAAAAAAAAAACGACATGACTCTCTCTACCCGGAACACCTATTCAAAACCAAACTCACATTGAGTCCCTTGAAAATCCTTGACATGAACCTTTCAAAAAGAAAATCGTGAAGGATACAAGCATTTGCATGTACTAAGGTGTGTGGGTGCTCAAGATGTGAAGGAAACCACCAATGCAATGCACACACACTCTAATCCACCAAAACTCTTGCATACACCGGATGTAAAGGGAATTTTGGTTTCATGCTTGAACCGAATACCCAAAAAAAAATGGTGAAGAAAGGAAATCTCACCTTGATCGAATGAAGGAAGGAGGAGAAAATGCTATGCTTCTTCTTGGAATGGAACTCCACCACACACAAAAAAAAAAAATTGTAGAGGGAGAGAGAGAAGAGAGAAGAGAAAGACCAATCTGATAGGGGTCTTTCTCTCTCATTCCCTTTCTCAAAAGCTTTATAAAGCTTAGAGATGCAATGGAGGGCTGGGATTAGGAGGGTGAGATGGACGGTTCTCCATGCTCACCCCCCCCCCCCTCCCCTCCTCTTGACCTATGAAAGACTCCTCATAAATGCTACCCACTCCCCCTCTTTTCCTCCTTAAATTGGGGCTAATTTCATGGGGCTTTCAAAGTCACCTTTTGCTTCTTCTTTTTGTGTTGACTTTCAAAAAGGGCATGGGATGCACTCTAGAGTGTGCCCATGCTCCTAGGCTGACATTGGCTTATGCCAACATCTTCAAAATTCCAAAAACCACCTTTTTAGTTTTATTAAATTTTGTTTTGACTCTTTTCAAAAAACCTTTTCTTTAACTTGTTAAATTTTTGTTTTAATTCATTTCTAAAAACCACTTCTTCTTCTTTTTTTTAAATTCAACTTAAAGTTTGAAATACATTTCCAATTTTTCTATCATTCTTAACCATTTTAAAAAGAAATAAAAACTCTTTTAATGTAATGTTGTTGGAAATAAAAATCCTAAAACCTTTCAAAAGTTTGAATCAAATGAATATACATATATATATTTGTTCTAGGGTATATATATATACGTGACTATGTATGCATATATTCACATATATATATATATACTTTGGAATTTCATCATACATTGAATAATTTCCGTAGAAAATTTGAGGGTCTTACATCTCATGCGGGTCAAGGGAAGCATGATTTTCACCTCCGTTGTTCGCTCCCATTTTCTTGGACTGGCCTTTCATGAGCTGCAACAGACTAATGGTGAATTAACTGCACGTTTTCAAGTAACTCCCTTGGCACTTTTCTCATGCATACATAGGTTTCTTCACTTTTCGATACCAAATCTGCAACATGCATAAATGACCTACATAGTTGTTGGTAACGGGAGGCTATGTGGCACTTCTCATCAACACCAGATTGACTGACATTATTTATATCTGGCAGTTCAATCTTTGCTTGTCTCGCCCATCTTCACATTAAATATGATTCAGGCATTTCTTGTATCTTCTCTTGATTAAGTGCCTTTAATGCATGACGACATAAAATACCTTTGAATTTATATATTTTTCACATGCATTCAATTGTTTTGTTGTCAATATTATATGTAACATGTGCTTCTTGCCTTTTCAGATGCTCTTTGTCCTCCCATACAATATGGTATTTGTGTATATTCTCAGTTTGCACGTGTCCTTCTATGTTGTAATTCATGACCTGTATAACCTCCTTCTTAATCCATTCAAATACAGTTAGTATATACAAATCTACAAGTCACATTAATATTTTCATGCCCAAAGTTATAGGGCATGTATTGAAGCTTTTCACATCTTGTTCAAGCTCATTCTGTCTAAGACCATCTACAAATAATTCATATTGTTTCATGAAGCAAAATATTGTTAAACATGAATACAGAGTTTTCTTCAGTATGGCATGCATAGATTCAACTCTTTATGTGTTTATCATACCTGCATAAAAGTATTTTCTTTCATATGTCAATGCCCACTTCTCTTTTTCTGCATATAAATTTTGTAACCACACAGTCTTCAAAGTCATACATATGAATCATTTCCTCCCAATCAGACATAAAGGTGACCTCGTCTACGCTTTTAAGTACATACCTTGTAAACTTTTTTGTCAAACCTTGTCTTTTGATTAAATATGTGTCCTATGTTCTTTGCTACATTTTGAAAGATATGCCACAAACATAGGTGATGATGTGCATCTTGCCATACATGAGACACTGCAGCTGTAATTGCGTGATCACCATCTGTAAGTACAGCTTCAAGTTGCTTCCCATTCATTGCCTATGTAAATACTCTGAACAACCACTCAAAGCTTTCTTTGGTCTGGTCATACAAAAAAGTGTCGCCTAATATATAACTCTATGAGTGATGGTTCACTCCGATAAACTGCGCAAAAGGCCACTGTTCAGTATTAATCTTTATTGTCGTATAAAAAATAAGCACATCATTGAAACATTCATAATCTACTCTTGACTTTGAATCTGCCCAAACATATTCACAACATATTCATCTTCATCCAGTTTCATTGCACTAAAGAAACCAAGGTCAATACTTGATTTCTTCTGTAAGTAATCAACCAAAGAACATATTTCTCCATTCTTCATGTTATATGCTCTCTTCCTTCTTAAGTGGTTTCTTAGATTCATAGGTGTGAATGGCACATTCTTGCGACCACCATCTATGTGCGTGCACAAATTGTATATCTTCCTTAGTGCAATGTCAGCTATTTCAGCAATTGCAGCATATGCTTCAATTACTTTACGATGTGACCTTAACATAGGAGTCATAAATAAAGTTGTTAAATCATGGTTATGATCACTGATTAAAGTACAAACTATATATTTCTCATTCAGAAGTCTTCTTAACACCATTCTCGCTGGACATCCACATCTTGAATATGGCTTGCTCCTTGTTGGATTTCCACTTGACTTCTTCCAACCTTCCTTAAAACAAACATATGTCTTTCTCACCATGACACCTTGTGCATTTTTTGACCAAGAATACCTTCTAACACTGAAGCCAAGTTTTAAGGCATAATCATTGTAAAATTTATATGCAGCTTCCTCATTATTAAATTGCATTTCTTCTACGGGAACATAGTCAAGTGTACTATCATGTACATTCCCAGTACCTGCACCTTTATCAAGTGTACTGGCATGATCGTCTACCTCATTATCAATTTGCATTTCTTCTGCTGGAACATTCAAGTCAAGAGTGAATCCAATGCCTGCACCCTTCTTATCATGTGCATCATTAGTGCACGTGTTCACTTCTTTAGGTGCGTCATTAGTACAAATGTTCACTTCTCCATAACTTTCCAATGATTGAGATTGATCATCATCACTGCAACTACATGATAAGCTCACCATTGTCATAAGCTAGATATCAATTTGTGTTAGCCAACACATACGTTTACTATAGTTTATTCAAGATGCATATAATAATGGATACCGATAAGGTAAAGCAAATAAAAAAATGATTGAATGAATCACAATATAAAAGCAACAATGATTTGTTATTTGCTTATACTATGCATCGAGTTGTTATTTACCATGCTAATAAAAGAAACAATTTGTTGTATATGTGTGTTGCCGATAGCGATTCACGTGATAGCGATTTAATTATACCTACGATGCTGTGAAGCGATTTCAATAGAAATCGCTAAATGAGCAACGATTTGAATACAAAAATTGTCACCGCAAGTGCGCAACAATGTATTTTTGCACGCACATGTTTTAAAATTCTTTATACAAATATCTTACAAATCGATACTAGAAAATGCACAATATCTTACAAATCGATATACATATCGCATAATATATTACAAATCGATACTATAATTCAGCATAATAGTTGACACTACAAAACACATAATATCTTACAAATTGATATACATATCGCAAATCAGTACAAAAATTCAGCATAATAACTTAAAATCGATATTAACAAACAAAACAATATCTCACAAATCGGTAGTATGTTATTACAACCACGATTTATGATGCATTGCATATACTGAGTTAATGGACGATACTGGATGGGGTAGAGGCCCTTCCTCGCATCTGTAAACAAGCATTCTTGTCAACAGGTCCCAGTGTCTTATAAATATCTTTAATTTTCAAACCGTCGAAAAGACAAGATCCACCTGCAATAACAAAACAACACCTTAATGGCACTCACGATGATATACGTTCTTCAACAATAGAATGATGACATGGAAAGGTACTCACGACAACTTAATGGCACTTGTTGGAATGTTTGTGCGTCATTGCTTTTTTCCATACTGCCTAACAAAAATGAAAAAGAAGAAAAGACTATAAAAAGAGATGGCCGACAAATGCCCTTATGACGTCCACCAATGATCAAACCAGTCAATTGATTTATAGTTATCTCCATGAGGTAGGAACAAACCCAGAAATGTTTTGTAACACAAGGCAAAAATGAGAAAGCAGCAATATATTGTAACACAAGCTAAAAACCATGGCGAAAACCTGGACTCGAGATGACGACAAAGGCTGCTCCGGCGGCAGCAGATGACGGTAAAGGGTGCGTCGTCAAAGGGAGCTTTTGTTACAGCAGATGGTGTAAAAGTTTATTGCTTAGGGCAAAAACAGAACGTTTGGACTTTAAAGAGTTAATATCATCCTCAATTTTTTGGATGGAGGACATTTTTGTCCTTTTCTTGAACCATCGTTTCCCTTTTTTGGATGGAGGACATTTTTGTCCTTTTCTCGAACCATCGTTTCATGGCGAGAATGGCGGGAAAAGGTACTTAAGTCTTTGCAACCGCACTAGACTCTAATACTAAGTGATGCCGACACACACAGGGATACGAGCCCCATGTGCTTATATAGGTGGCGCTCATTCAGTAAATAATGCAACACCCTCTCCTTTGTGTGAATTAGTGATACCCAACAAAGATTATGTTGTAATTCAATAAATAATATGAAATGTTGTATCCAATCAGGATATGTGTATTGATCTTGATGACAGAGACTGCATTGAAGTAGAAATCTGCTCAAGCTTATTGATAAAGGCATTTTGTCATTGACAAAGGGCTGCGTAAGCTACAGAAGTTCAAATAGAAGGTGGGTCGGGTCGTATACCAACCCCACCGCTAAACAGTCTTCACTTCGTGGTGCAACTTTGATAGTAGGCACTAATATAGGAGCGATGCAGAGCACAACAAATAGGGTCCAGAAAAGTCCATCCAGATCCATTTTATTATTTGGAATTCTTTTGCATTTGGGTATTTGTTCTTTTCTTTTGTATTAGAGAATGAATCATTTGTGCATGATCCATGTATATTTGATCTATTTAGATTTTAGAAGGTTATTAGAGTTGATAATTTTGTTTCGTTTAGAATTAGGAACCCTTATATGAAAGTGCAGTAGGATCGAGGCAACGAGCACTAGAGGGGGGGTGAATAGTGGTTTTAAAAATCCTCTGCGAAATTTTGACGGATTTTGCAATTCACAAAGCAAACACACAAAGAACACAATAATTTATCCTGGTTCGGTCTTTCCCGACCTACATCCAGTCCCCAAGCAAAACCCGCTTGAGATATCCACTATCAACCTTGTGTAACTACAAGATCATACAAACCAAATCTGGTCTCACTTTCAGTAACACACCTACTAAAAGCAAACAACTCATTTAAACCAAGGAGTCCTTCCTTTTATAGAAAATTGAAACAAGTAACAACTTACAATACAACCTATGAGCCCTTCTTTTGAATACAAATGAGATGCAATTGATTTTTGAGGTTGTTGAAATACTCTACTCACGAATTCACTGTCTCTCAAAGGAATTTGAGTGAAAAACTGAAGTGAAAAATATCACGTAAGTGAGAAAATGAATATGAGTGAAAAGCAAAGAGTAATTGATCAAATTGATTGAATTGCAGTGCTTTTGAGTGTAAAATGCACTCATATTTATAGTTGAAACATTTCATACGTTGAGGGTATGAAAGGGTGTCAAAACAGTCCATTTTGAATGATCAAAATGTTTGAAAAATGAAAAGACACGCCTTTTCAAAGTTTCAGGAAAAATGGCAAAATTAGTCGACTGAAACAGTAGTTAGTCGACTAATAATTAGCTATTAGTAGACTGACAGTTATCGTCGGTCGACTGATCTGTTAATCGAGCCATTTAAAAATCTGAAGTTTTGAAAATTATTCGACTAGAGAAAAAGTTAGTCGACTGATAATATCATTAGTAGACTGAAAAACCTTTTAGTCGACTGCTGCTAAAAATTTTCTGAAAAACACAAGTTTTGTCCGGTCGACTGATAAAAGCATTAGTCGACTGCTGCTAAATTTCCAGAAAACACATGTTCTGTCCAGTCGACTGATAAAGTCATTAGTCGACTGCTGCTAAAATTTCCAGAAAACAGACATTTTGTCCGGTCGAGTAATAAAACCTTCGGTCGACTAATTTGATAAAAATAACATTTTGTTTAGAAATTTTGGCGTGAAAGGATTAGTCGACTGGTGAGTCTATTGGTCGACTAATAAACATGAAAAATTAAGAAAAGAGTTTTCTAAAAAGATTTTCATGAAGGGTTCTTTTAGAAAAGTTTTTCTAAAGATTTTTTAGCTGAAATGCAACTGAAATACGCACTCTAAGTAAGGCTTTTACAAGAATCTAAGACATTTAATGAATTTTACATTTGCACACTAGTCTTCAAAGATTATGCATCGAGTTCTTCAATGCTTGTCATATTTCTTCATTGCCTTAGCTGAAATGCAGTTGATTCACTTGCTCATCATCAAAACCTTGTACTTGAAGTATTATGTATGACTTCATTGTCGTAACAATCTCCCCCGTTTTGATGATAACAAACTTAATCAAAGATGAAGCATTTAGATGCATAGATGGAGATTTTACTCCCCCTATCAATATGATGCACAATATTAAAAGTTAGTACATTCAAAGCACATATATCACATATTGATTGGTTTGCATTTGCATCATTACTTCATGCATTTTTCCATGTCATAATGCAATATTCAATTTCTATCTTTTTTTTTTCTCCTGCAATTTCCATGCATGTGTCTACCAAATTCTATTTTTTCTCCCCCTTTGTCATAATAAAAAAGAGTAAGTCCTTGATTGTAATAGGGCAGAAATAGCATAAGCAAAATTATAAATTCAAGTTCAAAATATTACAACCCATACAGTATCAAAGTTCAGTAAAGACAGAAAACAAAGATCAGAAAAGTGAGTTGAGCAAGTCCTTGATTGCAGTAATATCTTTCTGAATCGAAGAAAGTTGTTGAGTCACATCTTCACAAAAAGTGTGTTGATGCAGCTCCAAAGCTTCCAGTTGCTGCAAAACTTCATCATTGTCTTGACTAGTAGAAAATTTCTTTCGTTTTGCTTGAGATGAAGGTGTCATAGAAGATGGTGAGGGTTCAGAAATTGATGGTTCAGATGGTTCAGTTTGATCAAAGTTTAAATGAGGCAGATATTTGATTTTCATTCATTTAAAAATAGTTTGATCAATAAACTCCTTTTGCTCAATATATTTTTCATTAGTTAAGGGAACTTTGAAATGTCTGAAAATACGAGTAAGAAGACATCCATACGGAAGAAAAGGTTTTTGTTTCCACAAATTAGTAAAATACACGTTGGCCCAATTTACAGAAATATTTCCAAATAAGACATAAAGAGCCGTAGAAAGATCTATGGAATAATAATCAAAAGAACCAGTTTTAGGTAAAACATTGTGGGCAAGGATTCGTCCAGCAATGCCTGCACGAGTTTGAAGATTGGTATTTTCGAAAGGAGGACAATGAGGTGCACCGAGAAGAAGAATTTGTTCAAAAATTCTTTCATCATTAAGTTCAATAGTATTGAAAAGAGTATCTGAAGGTGGAATTTCTAGGATTTGTCCAAGCAGTTTAGAATCAAACTCAATTTCAACATCGCGAACAAGAGAGGAAAGAACTCCAGTTTCATGATCAATTTGTAAATTTGTGTAAAACAACAGGATCAGAAAAGGATAATGAAGGGGGTCTGCACAGGCATCAAAAGATGTGAAATACATGGAAATAATTCTTTGATTTTGTAACGAGAAAACATGTGAAAAAGGACATTTTGGCCTGGTAAAATAGGAAGTGCAGAAATCGATCCAAAAGTATCATATAAAAGAGGATTTCAGAGTAATTTGAGAGAAAATCCATGTCTTGCTGGAGGTGTAAGAGGAGGAGAACCTTTTGGAGATGCAGTCTTCGAACGAGGCATGGTTGAAATAGATTCACCCAAAAAAAAATCAGTTGCAGAGAATGATTGATCAACACAGTCGTTGAGAAGAACAATTGAAGATGGTGTTGATGTCGACTTCCAAAAGATGTCCGACGGGAGGAAGATATCTGTCATCGTGCAACAGAAACACTTTGTGCAAAGTGAACGATGTGCCTTCAAATTCGTTGATAGTGGCCAAAATAATCAACAGTAACGACCCACTGAAAAGGGATGTCGATTCTCCACAGATATTAGGCAAGAGGGAAGAGACGAGAAGGAGTCCGCGGTGGATGACGGCAGGTGAGAAGAGGCTGCCACAAGGGGATTTCGGCGAGGACTAAAGAGGCACCGGTCACGACAGGAGGATTCCGGCAAAAAATCAAGAGACTCCCTGTCATGGCCAAAAGATTCCGGCGAGGAGAGGTTCGAACGACACTCTGAGGGTTTTTCGGAAGAGAGAGAGAAAGAGGGTTTCGCTTTTCAAAGGGTTTCGTTTTTAAGAAAAACGAAAAGGTGCATAAAAATGAAACGATGCGTTAAAAACCAAGGGGTATCGGGTCCTTTAAAAAAAAAAAAAATATATCAGTCGCCTAGAATTTTATCGGTCGACTAATAAGGTGTGATTCCTTCTGTAAAATTTTTAAAGCATGAGTCGACTAGAAATTTATCGGTTGACTAATATGGTGCGATTTTGAGATTTTGTTCAAAAAATAACATTTTATAAATCCAAAAATGAGCAAATGCCTAATTCTCATAAAATCTTCATTTTTAAGTGGTTTAGTGAAGATATTGGCATGTTGTTCATTAGTGGAAATAAAATTTAACGAAATGTCTCCTTTTAACACATGATCTCTTAAGAAATGATGTCTAACTTTAATATGCTTAGTTCTTGAGTGTTGAACAGGATTTTTTGAATGATTTATAGTACTAGTGTTATCACAATAAATAGTTGTTGTGGAGTAATTCAAACCAAAATCTTTTAAGGTTTGTTTCATCCATAGTACTTGTGAACACGCTAAACTAGCTGCTATATATTCTGCTTCAGTTGTTGAGAGTGACACTGAATTTTGCTTTTTACTAAACCAAGAGACTAACGAATTTCCTAAGAAATGATAAGTTCCGCTAGTACTCTTGCGATCAGATTTACTTCCTGCAAAATCTGCATCACTATATGAAACTAAATCAAAGGAAGATGATTTTGGGTAAAACAAACCAAAATCTGAAGTATCTTTCAAATAACAAAGAATTTATTTTACTACAGTTAAATGAGATTCCTTTGGATTAGCTTGAAATCTTGCACACATACATGTTACGACAATGAAGCCATACATGATACTTCAAGTACAAGGTTTTGATGATGAGCAAGTGAAATCAACTGCATTTCAGCTAAGGCTATGAAGAAAGTGAAGAATTCAGTGAAGAATCTTTGAAGACTAGTGTGCATATGTTTAATTCAATAAAAGTCTTAGATTCTTGTAAGAGCCTTACTTAGAGTGCATATTTAGGTTGCATTTCACCTTAAAAGTCTTTAGAAAAACTTTTCTAAAAGAAACTCTTTTGAAACTCTTTTTAGAAAACTCTTTTCTTAAATTTTCATGTTTATTAGTCGACCAATAGACTTATCAGTCGACTAATCCTTTCGCGCCATATTTTCTAAAAATGCATTTTTGTCAAATTAGTCGACCGAAGATTTTATCAGTCGACTGGACAGAATGTCTGTTTTCTGGAAAATTAGCAGCAGTCGACTAATGGTTTTATCAGTCGACTGAACAGAACATGTGTTTTCTGAAAAATTTAGCAGCAGTCGACTAATGCTTTTTATCAGTCGACCGAACAGAATGTTTGTTTTTCAGAAGTTTTTAGCAGCAGTCGACTAAAAGGTTTTTCAGTCTACTGATGATATTATCAGTCGACTAACTTTTCTCAAGTCGACTAAGTTTCAAAAGTTCAGATTTTCAAACGGCTCGATTAACAGATCAGTCGACCGATGATAACTGTCAGTCTTCTAATAACTAACTATTAGTCGACTAACTGATGTTTCAATCGACTAATTTTGCCGTTTTCCTGAAACTTCAAAAAAGGTGTGTCTTTTCATTTTTCAAACGTTTTGATCGTTCAAAATGGACAGTTTTGACACCCTTTCATACTCTCAATGTATGGAATATTTTAACTATAAATATGAGTGCATTCTACACTCAAAAACATCAAATTCAATAGAATTATATTGAATTACTTCTTGCTTTTCACTCCTATTCATTCAAGTATTTGTTTTCTCACTCACGTGATATTTTCACTTCATTTTTTCACTCAAATCACTTTGAGAGATACTAAATTCGTGAGTAGAGTGTTTCAACAACCTCAAAAGCCAATTGCATCTCATTTGCATTCAAAAGGAAGGCTCATAGGTTGTATTGTAAGTTGTTATTTATTTTCTGTAAAAAGGACTCCTTGGTGTAAAGGAGTTGTTTGCTTTCAGTGGGATTATTACTGAAAGTGGGACCGGTTATGGTCTGTGTGATCTTGTAGTTTACAAGGTTGATAGTGGAAAATCTCAAGCGGGTTTTGCTTGGGGACTGGATGTAGGTCGGGTTTGACCGAATCAGGATAAAATCTCGTGTTCTTTGTGTGTTTGCTTTGAGATTTGCAAAATCCTTCAATATTCCGCAAAAAGTTTTAAAAGCACTATTCACCCCCCCTCTAGTGCTCATTGCCTCGATCCTAGTGCACTTTCATTTGGTATCAGAGCAAGGTTTGCTATTACTTTGATTTGACCATCATCTAGCATGGCAACTACAACATCTCAGCACAAAGAAGGAAGCTCCTCTGTTCGTCCTCCTCTCTTCGACGGAACAAACTATGGATACTGGAAAATAAGAATGCAATATTCCTGCAATCCATGGATCTCGATATCTGGAGAGTTATTTCAGAAAAGTACCAAACTCCATCAACTGATTTCAGCCGATGGACCGATGATGAAAAGAAGACTGCTTCACTTAATGCCAAGGCAATGAATGCCTTATATTGTGGCGTTGACAAGGTAGAGTTCAATCGCATTTCTCAATGCTCTACAGCTAATGAAATCTGGCATACTCTTCTCGTAACTCACGAAGGTACGTCAAAGGTAAAAGAATCTAAAATTGCTTCTTTAGTTCATAAATTTGAATTGTTCAAAATGAAGCAAAATGAATCTATATCGGACATGGTAACTAGAATGACCGATATAACTAACACTTTGAAATCCCTTGGAAAAGAATATTCACAAGTGGATTTAGTCAGAAAGATTCTAAGGTGTTTAACTCCTGAATGGGAGAGAAAAACCACTGCTATTGAAGAAGCAAATAATCTCAATACTCTCACTCTTGAAGACTTAGTTGGTAACCTAATGGCATATGAGGTCCAACTTCAAGACAGACATGAAGAAGAGCCTAAGAAGAAATCTCTTGCTTTCAAGGCTACTTCTGACTCAGAAAATTCTGAAGAAGAATCAAATGAAGAAGTCGCCAACATGTGTTTTGTAGCACAAGAAGATTCGGTAAGTCAATTTGACTATGATGAGTTATTTGAAGCATTTAATGATTTATATGCTAAATTTTAGAGTCTTAGTTCTAAAAATAAAGAGTTAAAAACTGAAAATTTAACTCTTGACTCTCAAAATAAAGTGTTACTTCAAGAAATAGAAGATCTCAAGAAGGAAAATTCTTGCCAAGCAATTGAGATAAAAGAAATTGGAGTTAGAACCAATCTCTTACAAAATGAAATATCTAGTCTTAAAGAAAAGTCAAATGATCTTCTTTCTATAGTGACCAAATTCACAAATGGTCAAGAGAATCTAGAAAAACTTCTTGGTTCTCAAAGATGCTCGGTTAATAAAACCGGATTGAGATATAGCTTCTTTGATACTCAAAATAGACCAAACTATGTGGTGAAAAATCAAAGACATTATTCTCAACCTTTTGTTCATAAAACTAAACTTTCTAGTTCTAATAGAAATGCATCTAGAAATGATTATTCTAGAAATGTTTATTCTAAATCCTTTTATAGAAAGAATATTTATTATCAAAGGAAACCAAAATCCAAATGGATATGGGTTTCTAAGACTAATTCTCATGGACCCGAAAATAGAAAGGGGTCAAATGCTCTGTTTTTTGATTTTGTTGTAGGTACACAACATAAGGAGCAAATGGATATTGGACAGCGGCTGTTCCAAACATATGACTGGAAGGCCGGAGTTATTTTCCACCCTCCAAAATAAGGATGGAGGAACCGTCACCTTTGGTGACAATAACAAGGGAAAAGTGATAGGTATTGGTAATATTGGTAATCCAAAATTTCCCTTGATAGAAAATGTTCTTTTAGTAGATGGTTTAATGCATAATTTAATATCTATTAGTCAATTATGTGATAAAGGTTTTCATGTTTCTTTTGAAAATGATTTATGCTTAATTTCTGATTTTCAATCTAAAAAGATCATTTTTAAAGGTAAAAGAAGAAACAATGTGTATGAACTATATTTAGATGAATTACCCTCTTTTAATGAAAAATGTCTTATTGTTTCAAATGAAATTCAATGGTTATGGCATAAGAGACTTGGACATGTTAACTTTAAAATTATTTCAAAATTATCCAAGAATGATCTTGTAAGAGGCCTACCTAGAATACCATATAAAAAGGATCACTTATGTGATGCTTTTCAAAGGGGTAAACAAATTAAGAGTTTTTTTAAAGCTAAAGATATAGTTTCAACAAAACGTCCTCTTGAACTTTTACATTTAGATCTATTTGGACCATCTAGAATTCAAAGTTTGAATGGTAGCAAGTATGCTTTTGTTATAGTAGATGATTATTCTCGGTTTACATGGGTGATTTTTCTAAAAAGCAAAAATGATGCTTTTTCAGATTTTTCTAAACTTTGTAGAAGAATTACAAATGAAAAATCTACATCTATTATTAAAATTCATAGTGATCATGGTGGTGAATTTGAAAATGAATCTTTTCTAAAGTTTTGTGATTTACATGGTATATCTCACAACTTTGCTTTTCCTAGAGCGGCTCCACAAAATGGAGTTGTTGAAAGAAAGAATAGAACTTTGCAAGAATGTGCTAGAACCATGCTTCAAGATAAAAATTTACCAAAATATTTTTGGGCTGAAGCAATTAATACAGCATGTTATGTCTTAAATCGTGTTCTTATTCGACCAATTTTACATAAAACATGTTTTGAATTGTATTATGATCGTATACCAAAGATCTCATATTTCAAAATTTTTGGTAGTAATGTTTCTTGTTAAATACCAAAGATAATCTTGATAAGTTTGATACAAAATCAGATGAATCAATATTTCTTGGATATTCTTTTAGAAGTAAAGCATATCGTATTTTCAATAAAAGAACATCTTGTATTGAAGAATCTCTACATGTTGCATTTGATGAGAATTGTGAGCAGGTTATTCCTCTAAGCGAAGAAGAAGAAGCAACACTTCAAGAAGAACCCTTGATAGAGAGTACTTCTCAAGAAAATATTCCTCTTCAACCGGTTTGGAAAGAAGTTCCTAATCATCCACATGAACAAGTTATTGGTGAAATAAAGAGTGGTGTTCAAACTAGAAGGCAGTTAGAAAAATATATTGCAAATGTTGCTTTCATATCTAAATTAGAACCAAAGAATATCAATGAGGCATGTGATGATGAATTTTGGCTTTTAGCCATGTCTGAAGAACTTAACCAATTTACTAGGAATGATGTTTGGGATCTAGTTGATAGACCAAAGGATCATCCAGTAATTGGAACAAGATGGGTCTTCCGAAATAAGCTGGATGAAAATGGTGAAGTCATTCGTAACAAAGCAAGGCTAGTGGCACAAGGCTATAATCAAGAAGAAGGCATAGATTTTGATGAAATCTATGCACCAGTGGCTCGATTAGAGTCAATTCGTATGATGCTTGCTTTTGCTAGTTACATGAACTTCAAGTTATATCAAATTGATGTTAAGAGTGCATTTTTAAATGGACACATCAATGAAGAAGTTTATGTAGAGCAACCCCCAGGCTTTGAAAATGAGAAATATCCAGAAAAGGTCTACAAATTGAAAAGAGCTTTGTATGGACTTAAACAAGCACCAAGAGCGTGGTATGAAAGACTACGAAATTTTCTAGAACAATCTGGTTTTTCCATTGGTCGGGTAGACTCCACTTTATTTATTAAACATTTTAATTCAGATATTCTTATTGTGCAAATTTATGTTGATGACATAATATTTGGTTCTACTAATGATTCTCTTTGTAAAGAATTTGCTAAGGCTATGCAGGAAGAGTTTGAAATGAGCTTGATGGGCGAATTAAACTACTTCCTTGGACTTCAAATAAAGCAAACTGAAGAAGGAATCTTCATCAATCAGGGTAAGTATACAAAAGAACTTCTCAAGAGATTTGGGATGGACTCATCGAAATCAAGAAGGAATCCTATGAGTACAACTACTTCTCTTGATAAAGATGAAAATGGTAAAAGTGTAGATACTAAGCTCTACAGAGGTATGATCGAATCTCTATTATACTTAACTGCTAGTCGACCTGATATTATGTTTAGTGTTTGTATGTGTGCAAGATTTCAAGCTAATCCAAAGGAATCTCATTTAACTACAGTAAAACAAATTCTTCGTTATTTGAAAGATACTTCAGATTTCGGTTTGTTTTACCCAAAATCATCTTCCTTTGATTTAGTTTCATATAGTGATGCAGATTTTGCAGGAAGTAAATCTGATCGCAAGAGTACTAGTGGAACTTGTCATTTCTTGGGAAATTCCTTAGTCTCTTGGTTTAGTAAAAAGCAAAATTCAGTATCACTCTCAACAACTGAAGTTGAATATATAGCGGCTAGTTTAGCATGTTCACAAGTACTTTGGATGAAACAGACCTTAAAAGATTCTGGTTTAAACTACTCCACAACAACTATTTATTGTGATAACACTAGTGCTATAAATCTTTCAAAAAATCCTATTCAGCACTCAAGAACTAAGCATATTGAAGTTAGACATCATTTTTTAAGAGATCATGTGTTAAAAGGAGATATTTCGTTAAATTTTATTTCCACTAAAGAACAACATACCGATATCTTCACTAAACCTCTTAAAAATGAAGATTTTATGAGAATTAGGAGAGAACTAGGTATTTGCTCGTTTTTGGATTTATAAAAATGCTGATTTTTGAACAAAATCTCAAAATCGCACTATATTAGTCGACCGATAAAATTCTAGTCGACTGGTGTTTTTATATTTTGGAATGTATCGCATCATATTAGTCGACCGATATAGTTCTAGTCGACTGATGATATTTTTAGAATAAGTCGCACTTTTTTAGTCGATCGATAAAGTTTTAGTCGACTAAATTTTTTTAAAAAAAATTTTAAGTGAAGGGACCCGACACCCCTTGGATTTGTTTTAAAACCTATTTTTTTTTAAAAGAGGCATCGTTTCACTTTGTACCTTTTCGTTTTTTTTTTAAATGAAACCCTTAAACCGAAAACCCCTCTTTCTCTTTTGCCTCTCTCTCTCTCTCTTCCGAAAAACCCTAGGAGTGTCGTTCGATTCCATCTTCGTCGACGCCAGAATCTTCTGGTCGTGATCTTCAAACGCCGGAATCCTCTTGTAGTGACTGGCGCATCTTCAAAAACACGCCGGAACTCTCTTGCCGTGACAGTGCATTGCCGGAATCCCCTTTTGGCTGACCTCTCCTCGCCGTCAGCCACTGCATCGTCCATTTTTTATCGCCGAAAAGCTTTTTCCCTTTGTCGGACGTCATTTGGAAGCCGACATTTTGGTAACCATGCCTCGTACGAAGTCTGCATCTGCAAAAGGTTTAGGTTCTCCTCCTCCTACACCTACTTTAAGACATGGTTTTTCACTAAGATTACTTCGCAATCCTCTTCTCTATGACACTTTTGGATCAATTTCTGCACTACCTATTTTACCAGGCCAAAATGTTCTATTTCACTTATTTTCTCGTTACAAAATAAGAGAATTATTTCCTGGTATTTCACATCTTTTTGATGCTTGTGTAGATACCCTTCACTATCCTTTTCTTATTCACTTGTTTTACACGAATTTACAAATGAATCATGAAACTGGAGTTTTGTCTTCTCTTGTTCGTGATGTTGAAATCGAGTTTGATTCGAAATTGCTTGGAGAAATTCTTGAAATTCCACCTTCAGACACTCTTTTCAACACTATTGAATTGAATGATGAAAGAGTTTTTGAACAAATTCTTCTTCCAGAAGCACCTCACTGCCCTCCTTTTAAAAATACTAATCTTCAAACTCGTGCACGCATTGTTGGACGAATCCTTGCCCACAATGTTCTACCCAAAACTGGTTCTTTTGATTATTATTCCACAGATCTATCTACGGCTCTTTATGTTTTATTTGGAAATATTTCTGTCAACTGGGCCAATGTGTATTTTACAAACTTGTGGAAACAAAAACCATTTCTTCCTTATGACTGTCTTTTAACCCGTATTTTTAGACATTTTAAAGTTCCTTTAACAAATGAAAAGTACATTGAGCAAAAAGAATTCTTTGATCAAACAATTTTTAAAAGAATGAAAATTAAATATCTGCCTCCCTTAAATGTTGATCAAACTGAACCATCTGATCCTAATGAACCATCTATTTCTGAACCTTCACCTTCTGCGACACCTTCATCTTATGCAAAAAGAAAGAAATTTTCGACAAATCAAGACCATGATAAAGTTATGCAGAGACTGGAAGCTTTGGAGCTGCATCAACACACCTTTCGTGAAGATGTGACTCAACAACTTGCTTCAATTCAGCAGGATGTAACTGCCATTAAGGATTTGCTAAACTCTCTTTTCTGATCTTTGATCTTTGAAAAACTTACTTTATGGGTTGTAATATTTTTAAACTTGTATCTCTATTTCTGCTTATGCTATTTTTGCCCTTACTCTTTTTGATTCTGACAAAGAGGGAGAAAAAGATAAAGATAGCATTACTTTGAAATTGCAGGGAGATCTTGAGAAAAAGATGATAGCAATTACATTACAGGAGATCTTGCATGAGAAATGCAAAATTAAGAGAAAAAGAAAGCTTTGAATGAATGTATTTCTAAATACATGAAGAAATGATGAATGGAAATGCAAACCAATCAATATGTGATATATGTGCTTTAAATGTGCTAACTTTTAATGTTTTGCAGCATATTGATAGGGGGAGTAAAATCTCCATCTATGCATCTAAATGCTTCATCTTTGATTAAGTTTGTCATCATCAAAAAGGGGGAGATTGTTACGACAATGAAGCCATACATGATACTTCAAGTACAAGGTTTTGATGATGAGCAAGTGGAATCAACTGCATTTCAGCTAAGGCTATGAAGAAATTGAAGAATTCAGTGAAGAATCTTTGAAGACTAGTGTGCATATGTTTAATTCAATAAAAGTCTTAGATTCTTGTAAGAGCCTTACTTAGAGTGCATATTTAGGTTGCATTTCACCTTAAAAGTCTTTAGAAGAACTTTTCTAAAAGAAACTCTTTTGAAACTCTTTTTAGAAAACTCTTTTCTTAAATTTTCATGTTTATTAGTCGACCAATATACTTATTAGTCGACTAATCCTTTCGCGCCATATTTTCTAAAAATGCATTTTTGTCAAATTAGTCGACCGAAGATTTTATCAGTCGACTGGACAGAATGTCTGTTTTTTGGAAAATTAGCAGCAGTCGACTAATGGTTTTATCAGTCGACTGAACAGAACATGTGTTTTCTGAAAAATTTAGCAGCAGTCGACTAATGCTTTTTATCAGTCGACCGAACAGAATGTTTGTTTTTCAGAAGTTTTTAGCAGCAGTCGACTAAAAGGTTTTTCAGTCTACTGATGATATTATCAGTCGACTAACTTTTCTCAAGTCGACTAAGTTTCAAAAGTTCAGATTTTCAAACGGCTCGATTAACAGATCAGTCGACCGATGATAACTGTCAGTCTACTAATAACTAATTATTAGTCGACTAACTGATGTTTCAGTCGACTAATTTTGCCGTTTTCCTGAAACTTCAAAAAAAGTGTGTCTTTTCATTTTTCAAACGTTTTGATCGTTCAAAATGGACAGTTTTGACACCCTTTCATACTCTCAACGTATGGAATATTTTAACTATAAATATGAGTTCATTCTACACTCAAAAACATCAAATTCAATAGAATTATATTGAATTACTTCTTGCTTTTCACTCATATTCATTCAAGTATTTGTTTTCTCACTCACGTGATATTTTCACTTCAGTTTTTCACTCAAATCACTTTGAGAGATAGTGAATTCGTGAGTAGAGTGTTTCAACAACCTCAAAAGCCAATTGCATCTCATTTGCATTCAAAAGGAAGGCTCATAGGTTGTATTGTAAGTTGTTATTTATTTTCTGTAAAAAGGACTCCTTGGTGTAAAGGAGTTGTTTGCTTTCAGTGGGATTGTTACTGAAAGTGGGACCGGTTATGGTCTGTGTGATCTTGTAGTTTACAAGGTTGATAGTGGAAAATCTCAAGCGGGTTTTGCTTGGGGACTGGATGTAGGTCAGGTTTGACCGAACCAGGATAAAATCTCGTGTTCTTTGTGTGTTTGCTTTGAGATTTGCAAAATCCTTCAATATTCAGCAGAAAGTTTTAAAAGCACTATTCACCCCCTCTCTAGTGCTCGTTGCCTCGATCCTAGTGCACTTTCATTACAAACACTAAACATTGTATCAGGTCGACTAGCAGTTAAGTATAATAGAGATCCGATCATACCTCTATAGAGCTTAGTATCTACATTTTTACCATTTTCATCTTTATCAAGAGAAGTAGTTGTACTCATAGGATTTCTTCTTGATTTCGATGAGTTCATCCCAAACCTCTTGAGAAGTTCTTTTGTATACTTAGCCTGATTGATGAAGATTCCTTCTTCTGTTTGCTTTATTTGAAGTCCAAGGAAGTAGTTCAATTCGCCCATCAAGCTCATTTCAAACTCTTCCTGCATAGCTTTAGGAAATTCTTTACAAAGATAATCATTAGTAGAACCAAATATTATGTCATCAACATAAATTTGCACAATAAGAATATTTGAATTAAGATTTTTAATAAATAAAGTGGAGTCTACCCGACCAATGGAAAAAACAGATTCTTCTAGAAAATTTCATAGTCTTTCATACCACGCTCTTGGTGCTTGTTTAAGTCCGTACAAAGCCCTTTTTAATTTATAGACTTTTTCTGGATATTTCTAATTTTCAAAGCCTGGAGGTTGCTCTACATAAACTTCTTCATTGATGTGTTCATTTAAGAATGCACTCTTAACATCAATTTGATATAACTTAAAGTTCATGTAACTAGCAAAAGCAAGCATCATTCGAATTGACTCTAGTCGATCCATAGGTGCATAGGTTTCATCAAAATCTATGCCTTCTTCTTGATTATAGCCTTGTGCTACTAGCCTTGCTTTGTTACGAATGACTTTGCCATTTTCGTCCAGCTTATTTTGGAAGACCCATCTTGTTCCAATTACTGAATGATCCTTTAGTCTATCAACTAGATCCCATACATCATTCCTAGTAAATTGGTTAAGTTCTTCATACATGACCAAAAGCCAAAATTCATCATCACAAGCCTCATTAATATTCTTTGGTTCTATTTTAGATATGAAAGCAATATTTGCAATATATTTTTCTAATTGCCTTCTTGTTTGGTCACCACTCTTTATTTCTCCAATAACTTGTTCATGTGGATGATTGAGAACTTCTTTCCAAACCGGTTGAAGAGGAACATTTTCTTGAGAAGTATTCTCTATCAAAGGTTCTTCTTGAAGTATAACTTCTTCTCCTTCGCTTGGAGGAATAACCTGCTCACAATTCTCATCAAATGCAACATGTAAAGATTCTTCAATGCAAGATGTTCTTTTATTAAAAACACGATAAGCTTTACTTCTAGAAGAATATCCAAGAAATATTGATTCATCTGATTTTGAATCAAACTTATCAAGATTATCTTTGGTATTTAACAAGAAGCGTTTACTACCAAAAATTATGAAATATGAGATCTTTGGTATACGATTATAATACAATTCAAAACATGTTTTATGTAAAATTGGTTGAATAAGAACACGGTTTAAAACATAACATGATGTATTTATTGCTTCAGCCCAAAAGTATTCTGGTAAATTTTTATCTTGAAGCATGGTTCTAGCACATTCTTGCAAAGTTCTATTCTTTCTTTCAACAACTCCATTTTGTAGAGCCGCTCTAGGAAAAGCAAAGTTGTGAGATATACCATGTAAATCACAATACTTTAGAAAATATTCATTTTTAAAATCACCACCATGATCACTACGAATTTTAATAATAGATGTAGATTTTTCATTTGTAATTCTTCTACAAAGTTTGGAAAATTCAGAAAAAGCATCATTTTTGCTTTTTAGAAAAATCACTCATGTAAATTGAGAATAATCATCTACTATAACAAAAGCATACTTGCTACCATTCAAACTTTGAATTCTAGATGGTCCAAATAGATCTAAATGTAAAAGTTCAAGAGGACGTTTTGTTGAAACTATATCTTTTGCTTTAAAAGAACTCTTGATTTGTTTACCCATTTGGCAAGCATCACATAAGTGATCCTTCTTATATGGTATTCTAGGTAGGCCTCTTACAAGATCATTCTTGGATAACTTGGAAATAATTTTAAAGTTAACATGTCCAAGTCTCTTGTGCCATAACCATTGAATTTCATTTGAAACAATAAGACATTTTTCATTAAAAGTGGGTAACTCATCTAGATAAAGTTCATACACATTGTTCCTTCTTTTACCTTTAAAAATGATCTTTTTAGATTGAAAATCAGAAATTAAGCATAAATCATGTTCAAAAGAAACAAGAAAACCTTTACCACATAATTGACTAATTGATAATAAATTATGCATTAAACCATCTACTAAAAGAACATTTTCTATCAAGGGAAATTTTGGATTAACAATATTACCAATACCTATTACTTTTTCCTTGTTATTGTCACCAAAGGTGACGGTTCCTCCATCCTTATTTTGGAGGGTGGAAAATAACTCCGACCTTCCAGTCATATGTTTGGAGCAACTGTTGTCCAATATTCATTTGCTCCTTATTTTGTGTACCTACAAAAAAATTATATGACAAAGCATTTGACCCCTTTCTATTTTCGGGTCCATGAGAGTTAGTCTTAGAAACCCATATCCATTTGGATTTTGATTTCCTTTGATAATAAATATTCTTTTTACAAAAAGATTTAGCATTTCTAAAATAATCATGTCTAGGCTTATAAGCATTATAAGTTCCATGATTAGATGCATTTCTAAGAACAAATGGTTGAGAATATTGTCTTTGATTCTTCACCATATAGTTTGGTCTATTTTGAGTATCAAAGAAGCTATATCCCACTCCGGTTTTATTAACCGAGCATCTTTGAGAACCAAGAAGTCTTTCTAGATTCTCTTGACCATTTGTGAATTTGGTCACTATAGAAAGAAGATCATTTGATTTTTCTTTTAAACTAGTTATTTCTTTTTGTAAGAGATTGGTTCTAATTCCAATTTCTTTTATCTCAAATGCTTGACAAGAGTTTTCCTTCTTAAGATCTTCTATCTCTTGAAGTAACACTTTGTTTTGAGAGTCAAGAGTTGAATTTTCAGTTTTTAACTCTTTGTTTTTAGAACTTAGACTCTTAAATTTAGCATATAAATCATTGAATGCTTTTAATAAATCATCATAGTCAAATTGACTTACCGAATCTTCTCGTGCTATAAAGCACATGTTGGCGACTTCTTCATTTGATTCTTCATCGGAAGAGGAGTCACTATCATCCCAACATGCTTGAAATGCCTTTTTCTTCTTGAATTGGTCCTTGGGCTTGATTTTGAGAAGAGGACAATCTTTCTTGATATGTCTTGCCTTTTTGCAGTTAAAGCACTTGACTTCATTTGGATTAGAAGAATCCACTTTCTTTACCTTTCTTTGAAATCTTCCCTTTTTGATGAATCTTCTGAATTGCCTTATAATGAGAGCAATATCTTCATCTTCATCTTCTTCTGAATTTTCAGAGTCAGAAGTAGCCTTAAAAGTAAGAGATTTCTTCTTGGGTTCTTCTTCTTGTCTGTCTTGAAGTTGAACTTCATATGCCATTAAGTTACCAACCAAATCTTCAAGAGTGGGAGTGTTTAAATCATTTGTTTCCTCAATAGGTGTAGTTTTTCTCTCCCATTCAGGAGTTAAACACCTTAGGATTTTTCTAACTAAATCTACTTGTGAATATTCTTTTCCAAGGGGTTTCAGAGTGTTAGTGATATCGGTCATTCTTGTTACCATGTCCGATATAGATTCATTTTGCTTCATTTTAAACAATCCAAATTTATGAACTGAAGAAGCGATTTTAGATTCCTTTACCTTTGACGTACCTTCGTCAGTCACGAGAAGAGTATGTCAGATTTCATTTGTTGTAGAGCATTGGGAGATGTGATTGAACTCTACCTTGTCAACGGCACAATACAATGTATTCATAGCCTTGTCATTAAGTGAAGCAGTCTTCTTTTCTTCATCGGTCCATTGACTGAAATCAGTTGATGGCATTTGGTACTTTTCTGAAACAACTCTCCAAATTTCGAGATCCATGGATTGCAAGAATATTGTCATTCTCACTTTCCAGTATCCATAGTTTGTTTCGTCAAAGAAAGGAGGACGAACAAAGGAGCATCCTTCTTTGTGCTGAGATGTTGTAGTTGCCATGCTAGATGATGGTCAAATCAAAATAATAGCAAACCTGCTCTGATACCAAATGAAAGTGCAGTAAGATCGAGGCAACGAGCACTAGAGGGGGGGTGAATAGTGTTTTTAAAAATCGTCTGCGGAATTTTGACGGATTTTGCAATTCACAAAGCCAACACACAAAGAACACAATAATTTATCCTGGTTCGGTCTTTCCCGACCTACATCCAGTCCCCAAGCAAAACCCGCTTGAGATTTCCACTATCAACCTTGTGTAACTACAAGATCATACAGACCAAATCCGGTCCCACTTTCAGTAACACACCTACTGAAAGCAAACAACTCCTTTAAACCAAGGAGTCCTTCCTTTTACAGAAAATTGAAACAAGTAACAACTTACAATATAACCTATGAGCCCTTCTTTTGAATGCAAATGAGATACAATTGGCTTTTGAGGTTGTTGAAATACTCTACTTACGAATTCACTGTCTCTCAAAGGAATTTGAGTGAAAAACTAAAGTGAAAAATATCACGTGAGTGAGAAAATGAATACGAGTGAAAAGCAAAGAGTAATTGATTCAAATTGATTGAATTGCAGTGCTTTTGAGTGTAAAATGCACTCATATTTATAGTTGAAACATTTCATATGTTGATGGTATGAAAGCGTGTCAAAACAGTCTATTTTGAACAATCAAAATGTTTGAAAAATGAAAAGACACGCCTTTTCAAAGTTTCAGGAAAAATGGCAAAATTAGTCGACTGGAACAGTAGTTAGTCGACTAATAATTAGCTATTAGTAGACTGACAATTATCGTCGGTCGACTGATCTGTTAATCGAGCCATTTGAAAATCTGAAGTTTTGAAACTTAGTCGACTAGAGAAAAAGTTAGTCGACTGATAATATCATCAGTAGACTGAAAAACCTTTCAGTCGACTGCTGCTAAAATTTTTCTGAAAAACACAAGTTTTGTCCTGTCGACTGATAAAAGCATTAGTCGACTGTTGCTAAATTTTCAGAAAACACATGTTTTGTCCAGTCGACTGATAAAGTCATTAGTTGACTGCTGCTAAAATTTCCAGAAAACAGACATTCTGTCCGGTCGACTAATAAAACCTTCGGTCAACTAATTTGATAAAAATGACATTTTGTTTAGAAAATTTGGCGCAAAAGGATTAGTCGACTGGTGAGTCTATTGGTCGACTAATAAACATGAAAATTTAAGAAATGAGTTTTCTAAAAAGATTTTCATGAAGGGTTCTTTTAGAAAAGTTTTTCAAAAGACTTTTTAGCTGAAATGCAACCGAAATATGCACTCTAAGTAAGGCTCTTACAAGAATCTAAGACATTTAATGAATTTTACATTTGCACACTAGTCTTCAAAGATTCTGCATCGAGTTCTTCAATGCTTGCCATATTTCTTCATTGCCTTAGCTGAAATGCAGTTGATTCACTTGCTCATCATCAAAACCTTGTACTTGAAGTATCATGTACGGCTTCATTGTCATAACATTATATACAAGTAGAGGGCTTATTTAGGTGTTTTATTGATGGTTGAGATGAGATAAATTCCAATTATTTCAATTTCTCTTCATTTTTTTGTTTTTTTTCCTGCTTTTCTAGATAAAGGTAGATGTTTCTAGATAAATCATAGTGGTAGACGTGGTTTTGTAACTTTCTTTGCAAATCATATTCCCAGTTTGTACCCTCCACTCAATAACCTTTGTGCCCTTCTTCTCCTGGCGAGGGACCACAGAGCTTGTCTCATGGCCATGAATATATCAAATCACCTGAGGGAGATAGCCAAGAAGGTCTCAACCGCCATGGGCTTGGTCACAACTAATCAACTAAACACACTTAGCATTCGTTTATGTTCTTCAAGGACACAAGATCCTTGGTAATTAAGCACATTGCCAGAACGCCTGTCGATCTTGGTTAAAACTTATACTCAATGGAGTGATAAGAGTGGTGTGCCAATCAAGCATTGGAGCATAGCCATTTAAAATCAGTCCATGAACTCGGTTTGAGCAAAACCCTTTCTAATATGTCCATGGTTGTTGATGGTTTATGGATGATTTGAGAAATGAACTTATTTGCAAACATGTAACGGAAAATGACCATATTGTACAACAAAAATTATGCATATCAAAAACTCAAAATTCACCAAATCCACCGAATGGACAACCTCGCAGGTTTTCAATTTTTTCTTGACACTTTTACTCATCGCAGGTGCAAATTTCTGATTTTCGTACGTCATGATACTAAAATAATACACCCACAGAACTCATCAACAAAATCATAATTGTGGTTGCGATATTCTAAAAAAGATTGTGAAATTTCAAAAAAATTGCAAAACTCATGACGAGTTTCATGAGATAACCTTTAAAAATCATAAAAATTGCAAAAATCTGATAATTGTAAAATTGTGGGCGAGTATTGCATGAAGTATTGCAAAATTTCAAAATATTTACGAAAGTCTGCTATTGCGAAATTTCTTATTCGCATCGCACCTGTATTGCAAATTTCTTTTTTCCTGCAATTTTTCATTCCATATAAATGCACATTTAGGTTTTTTTTCATTTGTATCTTAAAAGAGCGGTAACCCCAATCCTCTCCCCTCTCATGAAAGTTGTTCTCTCCACCTTATGCAAGGTTGCATTATCTATAACACCCCAACATTTTGACATAAAATTTTGGATATTTTTTTTCCTTTTTTTTTGAAAAAGTGGAAGTGAGAAAACCAAGTGTTGGGCGAATTACAGATGAGACAGAGAATTACTAAATAATTTTATTCATTAATTAAAAGTAGCAACTACATCTTCAAAAAATGAAATTACTAATCTACTAATCAGAGTTTGAACTGGAAAACACTGGAAAAGAGAGATCTCATGGCAACATCCATGCACGACGCCACAATGCTCTGATTTACTTGCTACCTGAAAAGATTTAAAGCAAAAGGGTCAGACTCCCCTGTCTGCGTAAGAAGTATTGTATTCATATGTTGTGCTCAGTGTCCTATGTACAAATATGTGCAACAATTTAAATTTTGAACTATCATGCAATTAAGGAGAATTCTACTAAAATTTTGGCATGCTTTCTACGTTACTTTTAAACAAGGAAACAATGCCATATTGTGAACACCCCAAAATTTTCAAAGTTTTGTAAAAATGTTCTTTTTGCCCTTGGAACCATTCTCTGAGAAAATCAAGGCAATTTCAAAGCCAAATTTCAGTTATTCTTTAGATTTTCTGAATTAAATTCCATGTTGACGTATTAAATTCGATTTCGAATCTGAACCCAGCGTTTAAAGTCCAAATCTGAGCTTCACTATCCAATTTTCATATTAAATTTTATAAAAATACCAAAAATAAATTCTAAAATGTTCAGATAGTCGATCCGGTATCCACTTGGATTCGAGACTCTATATTCCTTGGTTCGAGGTTCAAACCTCGAATATTTCTTCAAAACCCCGGATCTAAACCCGTTTTCTAAAGAAAATTTCAAAAAATAAACCCAAAATATCAGAAAACCCTTCTTTTGTAAATATTTGAAAATTTAGTTTTAAAATCCCTTAGTTTTAGAATTTTTATTTCAAGAACACCAAAAAAATAGGAAATGCAAAGAAAAAAGAACAAAAAAAAAATCAATCAAAATAGAAAAATAGAAAAAAAAATATATAATAAAAATATAGTTTAAAAAACGCTCTTTTGTTTATCCTTCTTAGTGAAAACCACTCTTTTGAAAAAAAAAACTTATTTTTAAAAGCATCAATCTAAAAATTTTAAAAAATACCAAGGACCAAATGCAAAGAAGGCCTAACGGCCTTCTGTTATAAAACAGAGGTCCTGGCTCCCCTCTTTGGCATCCATTCCATCCGCAATTTGCAATCCCTCTCGAAGCATCCGTCTTCACCCACATCCCCTCTCATCTCTCTCTACACTCGTGCATCCTTCTTCCTCCCTCAAGTGAGCTACGTCCCCAAGCAAGAAGACCTCTTCCAACTCCACTGAAGGAGCATCACCTCTCTCTTTTGTCCAGATTTTCATAGAGATCCGGTGAGTCTCCCTTTTTTTTTCTTCTTTCTCATCCCTTTTTGTTATTTATAATTTTCCCTTCCTTTTCTTCTGATTTTCCCTGTTTGATCATCCCATTGATGCACCATGGACTATATTGAGTTGCTTATAGCAACTTCAACACTCTCTTGTGCAATAGCAAAGGAATGTCCCATTCCAACATTTTGCTTACATTTCTGTTTTCATTTCCTTTGTTGTCTTGCGATTTCCTATTGTTCTGACTACGCCATCGGATTTAGCAATGCACTGTGGTTATTTTTGTTCATATGGTAATCTCTGCCTTGATTTAATCTTTGCTTCTTATTGATCATTCCACTCGGTTGGCATCATGTTTTTTAATGTATCGATTATCTATTGTTATTTAGATTTAGCATTATCATCAAAACCGCAGATCTGCAAGTTTTTTAGCTTCAGATCTGCGTTATAATCGCATTTTCATGTCTTCAACCTCCCAAAATCCCCCATGATTGGTGGTAATTGATGGGCATTTTAGAATCTTCTTATACTTTGTATTCCCTTGTGTGCCATCTATGTTCATACATCTCGAGTCCCCTGGATTCAGTAGCATCATCATCTTTCCCCTATGCATCGATCAAAATCCAGTAAGCAAACCGGATTTGATTCAAAGGGAGGAAGAAGTGGAGTGTCCACATCTTACAAGGTCACAACATCTAGCGTGATATGTGGCCTACTGTCTTAATTGGCTTCATTAAGGATAGCTCCATCGTTTTGAGGATGCACGTCAATATCAGTTGACAGTCGGGAATCGGTTCCCCTCTTCATCCCACTCATCACAACACATGCTTCTGCTATGCTAGGAACTCCTTTGAGAAAGCTTATGAAAATGGAAGGCATGTGCTTGATATGGAATATACACTATGCACGATTCATAGTGAAACTCTTCTCATTTCACTAAGGAATTCCCCTGTATAGGTCATTTTTTTTTTCTTTTCCACAACTTATAATCCTGTCATTTGTGTAATTTTGCATAATGATTAGTGGGCCTGTTACAGTAGTCACAACGCAACACCCAACATGGACTCTCGCAATGCTCTGCGACTGTTAAGGTCCCCTTTATTTTTGCTGAGTTATTAATGCCACCTTGTAACACTTTGTTTTGTGCAAAATTCTGAGATTCCGTTATAGTTCATTAAATTTAATTTTGTGTTCTATCAGTTTGGATCATGTTATCATTGCAAAAAAATTTTCCTCCCTTGCGAGAGAGAAACAAATTTCGCGAGTCAAACTCGACCAAAGTTTTGAAAATGGTTTTAAAAATTACTCGCCTCCGTTTTGAAAATTTGCGGGAAAATTCCGTGGAATGGGATCCGCCTGTCGGTACGAGGTTCAACCGTTCCTGGCGCCTTTACCAGGGGTAATTGAACCAAGGACCAATTATGTGCTTTAACTCGACTCAAATATCTAAATTATGCTCTATTTTTCCTAGAATGCACAAAGAATCAGGCTTGTGCTATGAAATTTTGAAAATAATGCAAGTTTGAGAAACATGATGTTTGCTTTGGAAAATTGAAATACGCTGGAAAAATGATTGGAAAAGTACTTGAAATTGGGATTCCTGGGAAAATCATTGAAGTTCATTGAAAATCAGAAATTTGCATTGGAAAGTGATTTCTCAGGAAAGCTTAAAAATCTGAGAAAATTGGTTTTGAGATTGAAAACTTGGAATTGATTTTATGAGAAAATGGATTTGAGAAATGCTGGGAAAATCAGGAAATTCATTGGAAAAGGATTTCTGAAAAGGAGAATGAATTCTCAGGAAAACTGGGTTCTCAGGAAAATAGAAAATCTGAGAAAATCGATTTTTGAAAACTTGGGATTTTGAAATTTGAGAATTTTAAAACATTGGAAAATCTTGGTTTGAACTTGGGAAATGCTTTGAAATCTCTTTTGAAAACTCAGGATTTTGAGAAAATCAGATCCTGAGAAAGACTTGGGAATTCTTGAGAAAGCTGAATTTTCTGAAATTGAAATTGGAAAATGAATTTGAGAATAATGCAATTTGAATGATGTGAATGAATGAATATGAATTTGAAAAGGGAATTTCATTGAGGAATTGGGAAATCCTTTTAAAACTTTAAAAAGTGCAGTGTATTTTGAAGTTAGCCTAAGTGTGTAGGCTGAATGTGGCTAATACGAAGATCATAAATCTTGGTTTTCTTCGTATTCTGACTATGGCCATAAATACGAATCCCACCGAGTTTATAAACTCCATAAAAGCTTGTGCACGTGCCATTCGTGTAAACCATAGTGAATTTGAAATAATATGCATGAATCATACATCACATATTAAAATTTTGCAGAAATTAAACTATATGCAATGCAACCCTATTCTAAGCAGAAATCTAACTCTTATTCCAAATATTACATTGATTTTTACATTGAATTGAAATAAAAGAAATAAAATGGCTAAGTCTTCTTCTTGAATATTCCTGCAAAACTGGAAAATAAAATTAGCACAAAAATGTAGGTTTTTCTGAATTTATCTGAAAATATGAAAAATTATCAGATATTATTCAGATATAAAACCAGATTCATACCCCCTTTGATATAAACATGATAAATAATGAATAAATTTCAAAAATAAACTTGAAAATTCGAATTTGGGGTCAAAATGACCAAAATACCCCTGATGACCTTGAAATCAGGGTTTTCTGAAAGATTTTTTGTAAATTTTGGAAATTTGAAAATCAAATGAAATAAATCAAACATAATATGATAAAATATGATGATATGCATGAAATTTTGGAGAATTAGAAATTGAAATTTCGAAATTGAGGTCAAAATGACCAAAATACCCCCAATAACAAGACTATGGCCTTGAAACCAGGGTTTTCTGAAATAAATTTTGTAAAATTGAAAAATATGAAATGAAAATGACATTGAAATTAACCCTAATATGATTTTACATGCTTATGTACATGATAAAAACCCTAAAATGGCTAAAATATCATAAATATCAAATTTAACCTGATTTTTGCCTGATTTTCGCTTCTGAATTTAAAGATAAACTAACACATGGAGCAAATGAACTTGGAATTAAACCAAATTTGGCATTGACACCTAAAATAACCCTAGAAACATAATGGATCTCGAAAATCTAATTTTTTGGTATTTTTAAATATGGAAATTCAAATAAAAACCCTAAATTTTGCGATTTTTGCCTAAAATATTGATTCTAAAGGAGATTTAGGATATCAAACTTCCATAAAAATTTCCCAAATTTTATGGGGTGACAGAGAAAAGAAAGGCAAAGATTTTTTCCTTTTACACTTTCTGGTTTTGACCTATGGTCGGAGCTGTACCACTCCGGCAAGTCGGATTGGAATCCGGCGACTCTAGGATTTAGGGGAAACAGACAGGTTTCGGTAGAAAACATGGGAAAAATGGTAGACAGATGGGAAAAAGTCTGAAATTGTGGAAAAATGTCCCTGACAAACAGAGGAAGATTTCCTATTTTTATAAAATTGGGATTCGGGTAACGGTTTGGAAAAGGGCATGCTGTTATCAGAGACCCGAATCTCTGGAATTTCGGGATATTGAAATCTGTCAGACAGACATGCAAATTTTGGGAAAAATACTGAAATAGTTCAAACAATTCCCAAATTTTGAGAAATGACAGGAAAACATATTAGGAACAACTTTCATGTTGAAAGTTTTTGCAGAAAGACTATGGATTGGGTGGACTTGGTGAATTAGGGTCTGTCTATACCCTGACGAAGGAAAATCAAGATTTTCCCATGGGTCTAAGAAATCCGATTTTTTACAGAAGTCAAAACTAACTGGAAAAACCTGAAAATTTCCAGAGCATAAGTAGATTCAATTGTAAATCCAATGTGATTTTTTGAGAACAATCGGGATCTCCCACAATGGTGGTGTCGGAGGTTCTTGTCTGCTAAAGCGCAAACTGGAAATTTAAAAGGACAGAAAACCCGATATAGGGTTTGATTTGTTTAATAGGGATGTAAAGCTCAAATGGATTTCAATGTTTTTGCAGGATATCACAGACAGATAATTGTAACTATCACAAAATTTTTAGGATTTTTGAACGAAAAGTTTTATATGAAATCATAGCTAAAGTGGATATCTAAAATAAAACATGATGAACTATCAATTAAATTGAGCTAAATAACAAGAAACGGAGAAATGAGACTAAATGCAATACATAAAACATAAAATTTATCTAAAACATGGAATGAAACATGAAAAATTCAGGGAGACACAAATCATATTTATTTTTATGGCTATGAGAAGGGAGGATCTGGTCCATTGATTGGATGGATCATTTTCCCTCAATAGCAACAACATGAAACAAGGAAAACAAATGAAAATAATAATAATAAAAAAAACAAAAAACAAAATGAATATCTTACCTTGGGTTAGTTTGGATCAATTGAAGGAAGATGACACCAACTGAAAAGGGATGCTTCCTTGTATATGCTGGACTAGCTATTGGGCGTGAAGGTGGTTGAAGTTGGGTAGGTAGTGATGACTGCTAAGGGAGATGGAGAGAGAATAGCCCAAAAACAAAGAGAGGGCTGCTGTCTAAGGGAAGATGGAGCTGCTATTGGGTGGCTGCCAATGGTGGGCCTTGGTTGGAGAAGGCTGAAGGAGATGCTGAACCCGATTTGAAGGAGTTTGTTGCAGCTGTAATGGCTGTTGTAGTTGCTACCAAGGTGTGGCTGAACCGATGGTGATTGGTGCTGAAGTTGAAGGGGCTGGTACGGCTGAACTGGACGTCCAAGGAGGTGGCAGCCGGCTGAAGCTGCCAAGGAGGTGGATATGGTCACCCTGGAGGAGGGTTCCTACTGTTGGTGGCTGCAAAGCTTGAAGATGGCTGGGTGTCAAAGACACCAAGAGAGAGAGAACATGAGAGAGAATGGGAGAGAGGCGTGAGATGGGAGAGAAGCTGCCGTAGCCTCCTCTTTTTCTTTTTTTTGCTTTTTAAACTTAGGTTCTAATTCCTTATACCTAGGGTTTAATGAGCCAATGAAAAAGGGGAAGCCCTTTACGTGAATGGCTGGGCAAGAGGGAAAGGAAGGAAGGAAGAAAGGAAAGAAAGGGAAGAAAAGAAGAAAAAGAAAAAGAAAAAGAAAAGGAAAGAAAGAAAAGGAGGGAAAAAGGAAAAGGGAAAGAAAAAATGAAAAAAAAATGGAAAGTGGGACTGGAGGTTTGGGTGACCATCTTGTGGGTCCCACCTCTCTAAAATAAAATAAATAATTAAAAATTAATAAAAACAAAACAAACAAATAAAAAGAAACATCTTTTTTTTTTATAAAATAGAAAAGTAAATGAATGGGCCATCTCTGAGCGGGTCTAAATTCCACTTTTGAAATTCATTTTGACGATTAGAGGGGTAAAATAGTCTTTTTAGAAAGTTTCCAGACGGAACGAGCTATTTTTGGCAGTTTTTGAAACAAGCTCGGATTTTGAAGTTCAATACCTCGTTGTGAAGCAAATCCAGTGTAGAATTCAAAATTTTGAGTTTGAAATAAATCCAGATTATTTTTCTTGAGAAAATATTTCCAAATTTAGACTCTTGGGGGTAAAAATGTCAATTTTGGAAACCCAGGGTTTGAAATTGATTTCTGAAAGCTTTTAAAATTCGATCTGGATTGAAATTTATAAAACTAGAGTTCTGGACTTCGAAAATGGAATGAAATGTGATGAAATGTTATGAAATGCTGAGAAATGATATGAAATAATGAGAAATGACATGAAATGCTATGCGAAATGCTAACTCTGAATGAAGAATTTTGGATGTCAGACCCCGATTGACACTTGTATCAGTTCAAAAAGTGTTAAAATTGACAAAATTTGCAAAAATGGTTGAAGAAATGATTTTCGAGCTCTGCCAAGCTAGAGTGACACTAGAAATTAGGTTTTGAGCTGGATTAAACTGAAATGAACTGGATTGAGCTGGGTTTTAGAGTTTTAGAAGTCAAATGAACAGACCAGGCACTGACTCAACTGACCTTTCCGACTGAATTTTCAAGAAAAGCTGCCATTTTTAGAGAAATGGTACGGAATGATCACTAGAGTGAAGTGAATTACGAACCTGAACTGGGTTTGAGCTAGAACAAAGGTCAGTAATACTGATATGAACTAAAATCAAAGCTTGAACACTAGCTCAATTGACTGAACTCAGCTCAATTTCAGCTGAAAGAGCTAAAATGGACTAAAATGGGCTCCTAGACACTTGAAAATGGTTTTGAAATGAAACTGGAGCACTTGAACTCCTGATGAGCTCAAGTTAGACTCTGGGGAACATGACTGACTAACTTGGAGACAATTGGCTTGAATTCGAGTGAGAAATGAGCTCATTTTCGAAGAAATGATCCCATTTTGGCAGGAATGGTCAGAAATGAAAATGGTCTGTTCATTGTGAGCTCAGATGAGCTTGAGATGACTGATATTTTAACTGTCCTAAACTGACCAATGAGCTTGGTTGACTCCGACTGACTGGGGTCTGGGATGACCTAGGGGTAAAATGGTAATTTTCCTAATGAAAATGGGTAAAATGGTGATTTTCTGAAACTGACTCGGGGTTTGACTCCTACACTGACCTGACAGGGTTGGCACTATACGAGGAGGGTTATTTGAGAATGGATGAGCAAAATTTGGGGTGTTTACAGATGCCCCTCTTTGCTACTAAGCCGGCTTGAAGACGAGCTTAGTGGCAAAGAAAAACACACCAAATTTGGCCATAAAAATGCCCCAGTTTGATGGATCTGACTGGGTATGAAGAGATTAGCCTTGATGAAAATGGTAGATATGAAATGAAGAATGAAAAAGAGAAATTTACTTCAAAGAAGTGAGATTTAGGTTTTTTCCCTTAACCTGGATGGGACATGAAATACCTTGTGTAGAAACGAAGCTCAGGTTTAACCCTTAACCTGATCGGGAAATGAAATACCTCATCAAAATGAGGCTCAGGTTTGTACCCTTATCCTGATTGGGCGGAAAATGAAATACCTTATCAAAGGAGGCTCAGGTTTATACCCTTATCCTGATTGGGCAGAAAATGAAATACCTCATCAAAGGAGGCTCAGGTTTATACCCTTATCCTGATTGGGCGGGGAAATGAAATACCTCATCAAAGGAGGCTCAGGTTTATACCCTTATCCTGATTGGGCAGAAAATGAAATACCTCATCTAAAGGAGGCTCAGGTTTATACCCTTATCCTGATTGGGCAGAAAATGAAATACCTCATCAAAGGAGGCTCAGGTTTGTACCCTTATCCTGATTGGGAAGTGAAATAAAAATGGTAAGTTGGATGGTGAATAAGACAATTTTCTTGAAGAGAAATAAGGTGTCTCTTTCAACAACACGAAAGATGAATTCTTTCGACAACGCGAAAGATAACAAGGCGATCCAAAGGAACAAGGTGATTCTTTCAACAACGCGAAAGATGACAAGGCGATCCAGAGGAGTAAGGCGATCCTTTTGACAACGCAAAAGATGAATTCTTTCGACAACACGAAAGATGACAAGGCGATTCAGAGGAGCAAGGCGATTCTTTCAACAACGTGAAAGATGACAAGGCGATCCAAAGGAGTAAGGCGATTCTTTTGACAACGCAAAAGATGAATTCTTTCGACAACGCGAAAGATGGAAAAAGGCGATCCAAAGGAGCAAGGCGATTCTTTTGACAACGCAAAAGATGAATTCTTTCGACAACGCGAAAGATGGGAAAAGGCGATCCAAAGGAACAAGGCGATTCTTTCAACAACGCGAAAGATGACAAGGCGATCCAAAGGAGTAAGGCGATTCTTTTGACAACGCAAAAGATGAATTCTTTCGACAACGCGAAAGATGGAAAAAGGCGATCCAAAGGAGCAAGGCGATTCTTTCAACAACGCGAAAGATGATAAGGCGATCCAAAGGAGCAAGGCGATTCTTTTGACAACGCAAAAGATGAATTCTTTCGACAACGCGAAAGATAACAAGGCGATTCAAAGGAATAAGGCGATTCTTTTGACAACGCAAAAGATGAATTCTTTCGACAACGCGAAAGATGGAAAAAGGCGATCCAAAGGAGCAAGGCGATTCTTTCAACAACGCGAAAGATGATAAGGCGATCCAAAGGAGCAAGGCAATTCTTTTGACAACGCAAAAGATGAATTCTTTCGACAACGCGAAAGATAACAAGGCGATCCAAAGGAACAAGGCGATTCTTTCAACAACGCGAAAGACGACAAGGCGATCCAAAGGAGCAAGGCGATTCTTTTGTCAACGCAAAAGATGATAAGGCGATCCAAAGGAGTAAGGCGATTCTTTTGACAACGCAAAAGATGAACTCTTTCGACAACGCGAAAGATGAAAAAGGCGATCCAAAGGAACAAGGCGATTCTTTCAACAACGCGAAAGATGATAAGGCGATCCAAAGGAGCAAGGCGATTCTTTTGACAACGCAAAAGATGAATTCTTTCAACAACGCGAAAGATAACAAGGCGATCCAAAGGAACAAGGTGATTCTTTCAACAACGCGAAAGATGACAAGGCAATCCAAAGGAGTAAGGCGATTCTTTTGACAACGCAAAAGATGAATTCTTTCGACAACGCGAAAGATAACAAAGGCGATCCTTTCACAGAAAAGGCTAATCTTTCAACAACGCGAAAGATGATAAAGATTACTCTCTCAAGGAGGTAAAAGGTGATATCAGGATGTGTCAAGATGGACATCGAGCTCTTCACTTCATGTCAAGATAGTAAGAAAATATTGCCAAAATGTTAAAAATTGTTTGTTGATTTAAAATGCTTGAAATTGATGTATATTGGTATGAAAATCTTTCATCTTTTCTACCTGAAGTATTACCTCCGACTGGGCTTAACTTCGTAGAATCAAGATTCGAATTCAAATTGCTTGCAATTGGCTTTCTTTCAAGGAAGCTATCAATTTCCTTGATATGAGCAGAAAAGAGAGTATTCTTGATATTGTGAGAGCAATTGGTGAAAGAATATTGATAATAGAATTTCACAAAATTAAAGAAGATTCTTTGGCAAATTTGGCAGTCTGATATCCTAGGATTCTTTTCTCATGATGATCTTTCTGCCCACTTTTTTTTTCTTTATTGGCAGAATTAGAGCACTCTTGGGCTTTTTGGGGATTTTATTACATCATCCTTCATTTTGGAGATGTCCTTACTTTTCTCTCTTTTTTTTTTGGAAGGGTACGTCACAAACTCCTTCATCTTGGAGATGTTCCGATCCTTCTTTTTCTCTCAGGGATTATATCGACGGTTATTGGCTCATTGGTTGGAAATCTCTTGATGATAGCGGAAATTAAATATCCTTTAGGATTTGTCGGGAGGCTCATCACAGTCGCCTTCATCTTGACGGTGCTCTGAACTTTCTCTGGAAGGATCCGTCACAAACTCCGTCATCTTGGAGATGATTCAAATCTTCTTTGGCCCCGGGGGTCTACTTGCCTAATTCGCCTTCATCTTGACGACAGTTGAGAGATCCCTTTTGCAGATATTTAATTGCAGCTTTAGGTGATTTAGGAGATATAGGGATTCAATGGATTTTTCTATATCAACGAGGATATTTCGACTGCTTTATTTTTCAAGAATGATCTTTAAAAATGTGCCATTGACTGCGATCAATAACGATCACTTATGGCTTTGCAACAATATTGAATTTCTTTTGCTGGCCATATCGAGGATTTATTCTTCATCCTTTTGGTCGGCCAATAGAAAGATTCTGAGTTTTAAATATTTTTTTGTGAAAGCTTTGTCCTTTCGGAAGTAATACTGAAGGTATTCTGAGGTAATGTTTTTGTGCAATAAAAATTTTGAAATCAACAAATATTTAATGGCAAATTGGCAAAATGTTCTTGAAATCCTTGGTGAAAGAAATTGCTTGAGGTCTAATTGACACATCCATGACCAAATTGAGTCCTGAAAAGACTCAGTGAAAGATCAACTTGAAAGTTGGGTTTTGTTTTGACTAACCAGCTCGAAAGCAGGATTTATTGACCGACCGGCTCGAAAGCAGGATTTGTTGACCGACCAGCTCGAAAGCAGGATTTGTTGACCGACCAGCTAGAAAGCAGGATTTTTTGACCGACCAGCTCGAAAGCAGGATTTGTTGACCGACCAGCTCGAAAGCAGGATTTGTTGACCGACCAGCTCGAAAGCAGGATTTGTTGACCGACCAGCTCGAAAGCAGGATTTGTTGACCGACCAGCTCGAAAGCAGGATTTGTTGACCGACTAGCTCGAAAGCAGGATTTTGTTGATTTAAAAATGATTGACATTAATGAAATTGTAACCCGAAGGCTTGGAAAGTGATAGATATTGACAAAGTTGTAAACCGAAGGCAGCAGAATGATTGATGTTGGTAAGATCGTAACCCGAAGGCTTGAATTGAGAATCTGATAGAGTGGACGGCCCAGAGGCCTGATTGATCAAATTGGATGACCCGAAGGTCAAGATTTGAGAATTACATGACCCGAAGGTCGAAATTGGGAGTCGAATGACACAAGGGGTCGAAATGGGAAATCAAAGGTTGAGATTGAAGGATTGAATAACCCGAAGGTCGAAATTGAGGATTTGAATGACCCGAAGGTCAAAATTAGAAATTGAATGACCCGAAGGTTGAAATAGAGAATTGGGTGACCCGGATGTCAACATTGGAAATTGGAAATTGGAAATTGGAAATTGGAAATTGATTGACCCGAAAGTCGAAATTGAAGTTGATTGACCCGAAGGTCGAAATTGGAAATTGGGAAATTGGTTGACCCGAAGGTCAAAATTAGAAATTTGGAAATTGATTGACCTGAAGGTCAAAATTGGAAATTTGGAAATTGGGTGGCCCGAGGGTCGAAATTAGAATTTGGAACTTTGAAATTTGAAATTTGATATTTGAAATTGGATTTGAAAGAAGATTCGAGTCAGAACTCTAATCTTCTAGACCAATTCTAGGACATTTGAATTGGATTTGAAAGAAGATTCGAGTCGAAACTCTAATCTTCTAGACCAATTCAGAAGGGAAAGAAATACGAGTTGAAACTCGAATTCCAGAGGAAAGAAAATTCGAGTCGAAACTCGAATCCCGCAAGAAGACTAGATCAGCATGGATTAGGTTTGAAAACATTAACCAGTAAAACCAGATTTAGAAAGTTTGACCAATAAAAATTGGATTTTGAAAGATGTACCAGTGTGAATACCGAATTTTGGAAATGAACCAGTATAAGTACTGGATTTTGAAAATAGATCAGTACGAATACTGTTTTTAGAAGAATTACCAGCACGAATACTGGATTTTGAAGAATTTACCAGCACGGACACTGGATTTAAAAAATTTTACCAGCACGAACACTGAATTTTGAAAATTTACCATCATGAACACTGGATTTAGAAGAATTTACCAGCACGAACATTGGATTTTGAAAATCTACCAACACGAACACTGAATTTAGAAGAATTTACCAGCACGAACCCTGGATTTTGAAAATCTTACCAGCACGAACACTGGATTTTTTGAAAATTTACCAGCATGAACACTGGATTTAGAAAATTTTTACCAGCACAAACCCTGGATTTTGAAAATCTTACCAGCATGAACACTGGATTTTTGAAAATTTACCAGCACGAACACTAGATTTAGAAATTTTTTACCAGCACGAACCCTGGATTTTGAAATTTTTTCCAGCACGAACACTGGATTTTTGAGAATTTACTAATTGATTTTGATAGAAGATTTTCAGTCTTCACCCTCACAACGACTTGGACAACTGTCGGGGTCTCAGGATTTATCCCTTAACCTGAAGTGGAAGTTCAGGTTTATCCCTTAACCTGAAGGGGAAGTTCAGGTTTATCCCTTAACCTGAAGGGGAAGTTCAGGTTTATCCCTTAACCTGAAGGGGAAATGAATATGATGCATATGTATGCGAATGAATGCATGCAAATGCAAATGAATGCAAATGTATGCAAAATGATGCACATGCATGCAAAATGATGCACATGCATGCAAAATGAGAGATTTATTTGACCCTGCCTGCATACAGGATGTTTTGAAGACAATTTTCAAAATAATGCCCCAGTATAACTGGGGAGTGAGAAGTTGGATGAAAGGATAAGTAATTGATATTTGAAGAATACTTTCTGACTTTTGATTGATTCAGGAGAGACTCTGAAAAATATCACTTCTCGCAGAAGGACATGGTGCAGAGAAGGAGAAATTGATAATTTTATTGATGCATTGAAGGAAAATGACAAATCAAGGAAAGATAGACAGGATTACATCATCCTTTGAAGGCAAAATGAGAAATGGGAAAATGCTAGCATCGTCGGCTTTTTGAGTAATCGAGGAAAGATGGCTAGTCCTTCTTTTTATCTTCAACGAGGATATTCTTATCAATGCAATCTTGAATAATGTTCTTGAAGACAAAACAGTGGTCAGTATCGTGTCCTACTGCCCGATGGAATTTGCAGAATTGGTCCATGAACCTTCCCATGATCATGGGAGGATCTGTGGCTCTTGGAAGCTTTACCATTTCTTTGGTCAACATATATTCAAGGATTTCATCGAGAGGTTGCTCAAGAGGAGTAAACTGACGATCGTCACCCCAACCATCCCGTTTTATCTTTTCTTTCTGCTGACTCAATTTTTCATTCTTCTTTGAAGACTTTTCTTTCTGACCTGCATGATTGCTCTTGCTATTTTTGTGGCCACTGCGGCCGACATTGGCAGAGAAGATGAAATTTTCCTTCTTCTTTGAATCTTGATTATTCTTGACAAGGGTGATGCCATCATAGACCCCATTCTCTATTCCCATCTCGAGCCACTCGGCCCGTTCAGTAAGCTCAATAAAAGATTTGGAGGGTGAGGTGGAGATAAGACCTCTCAAAGGTTGTGAGAAATTGTTTAGAATAATCTGGAGTGCGTGCTCCTCTAAGATGGGATTTCTCATTTTATTGCAAGTGCCCCTCCATCTGCGAATGAAGTTTCTGGCTTTCTCATTATCTCTTTGCTTTGTATTATAGAGATGGTTTAGCGTTGGCGACGCTTTGGTGTTTAAAAGGAATCGTTCAATGAACAGATTAACCACTTTATCAAATTCCTTTAATTCGATGGGATTGATATGCTCTGAGTACCACTTGGCGGCGGTGCCCTCCAGACTATGAGGAAAACATCTGAACAAAGCACGATTGTCTCTCTTGAATCGATTGCACTCGGCAAAGAGCATAGACAGGTGAGCCTTGGGATCGCCAGTCTCATCAAATTTGACAAATTTACGGGGTAGATCTTCTAGGCTGTCATCCCCATCTAAACCATCATAGAAATCTTCGCTTGTAAAAATCCTTTTGCCCTTGTCGCAGGCTTGCAGATCCTTAACCATTTTGACCACATCTCTGAGTTGCGACTGGTCAGAGTTATTAGCAGAATGATCTTTTAGCTTATTGTTTGACCCCTGCCCCTGTGTCATCTTCTGAAAAGCTTGCTGAGCCTCACACTCTTCATCGGTGCCACCTCCTGATTCTGCTTCATCAGATGTATCCTCATGTTGGATACACTTCTTGGATATCTTCAAATGTTTCTTTAATGTTCGGCCCTTGATCTTTTTCTTGGTAGGAATCTTGTCGGAACTGTCCCCTGTTTGATCTGCCATTATCTTATTCAACATCTTTTGAAACATGGCATACATCTGAGGATCGATATCATCATTGGCTTGTTGACTTTGGTTCCTAGCAGATCGCGGAGAATCCATCTCTTGCTCGCTGCTACTGTTAGGGTACTGAAGCAACACTATTTTCTTCTTGGATCTGGTCTGAACCATTCCACGATGCCGAAACTCTCTCTGTAAGACAAATAGGATGATTAGAATGATAGAAAAATCTTGAAGGCAATGACTTGGAGAATAGAATGAAAATAATGGATAAAGATCTGAAATTGGGTTGACAGTTTGAAGGATATCCCTTTACCAGGGATGGGATTATTGCTGGGATTGCGACAATTGCATTGTTATTCCATGAGAGGAAATAAACAACCGAGATATGTCTTGTTACCTAGGCGAGGCCGTCAATCATGAAGAAAAAGACATTTTTAAAGGAATATAACAAAGTAATGCATAATTGGTAATGAGCTTCCCTACGAACTTGGGAGGTTATCTGAGAAGGAAGAATTTTTTCAGGGAAAAGCATTCATCCCAAAGGGCATATTGCAGGAGAGTTCAGAAAATAACATTATGAAGAAAATGACCTCCAAATATAAGGAAAACTGATGATTTTATTGATGTCTTGGAGGAAGGATGACAAATTTAAAGAAAGCAACTGGAGACTACATTTATTCAGAGAAGCAAAAAGCAGAAATGATGGAAATGAGAAAGCATTGGCATTTGTCGTCTTCATGAATGATCAAGGAAAGGCTCGGTCAGAACGGCCGACTGGTCTTCCTCTTTAATAGGGAGATTCTTGTCAACGCAATCTTGAATGATATTTTTGAAGACGAAACATCGCTCAGTATCATGCCCTGTAGCTCGGTGGAATTTGCAGAAGCGATCTTTCCATTTCCCTAGGGCGACCGGAAGATTAGCAATTCTTGGAAGTTTAACCATTCCTTTGCTCAGCATGTATTCAAGGACCTCTTCGAGGGGCTGATCTAGAGGGGTAAATTTGCGATCGTAACCCCAACCGTCATGTTTTAGCTTCTTTTGACTGCTTGCTTTCTGCGGGGAGCGGGATTGAAGGGGTTTGGCTAGGACAGTCGGCTGGTCTACTATTTTGCTTTCCCCTAAAATATTCTTATCAACATGATCCTGAACGATATTCTTGAAGACAAAACAATTTTCTGTATCGTGTCCTATTGCACGGTGAAACTTGCAAAATTGCTCTTTGAATCTGCCCATGATTGACGGAGGATCAATGACTTTTGGTAAATGGACCATGCCTTTTGCAAGCAAATTTTCTAAAATAGTCTCGAGCTTCTGATCCAGAGGGGTGAACTTTCGATCAGCGCTCCAGTCTTTGTGTTTTGGTTTTTCTTTCTCCTTCCCTTTATGCTGGGTACTGGACTGGAGAGGTTGATCATTCCGCTTGGCTAGTTCCTTTCTGGTGCTTGACTCGGGTAGCTCTAATAGCATCTTTGTCATCATTTTTTGAAACATTCTGTACATGACTGGATCAATCTCATCTTCACTTGTCTTGTCCTGCTTCTTGACTGGCCTCAAAGAACTCATCTCTTCGATACTGCTTGGTGTTGTTCTCTTTCCCGACCTTGTTTGAACTATAGTGAAATGCCAATACTTTCTGCAGAATAAAGGAATAGTTTAGACTGAAGGATTTTTGGGAAAAATAGAGATGATGAAGGAGATGTCTAAGGACTTGGAAAGAGACAAAAATTCTGAATAGAATTTGGAAGACATATATGAAGAAGAGAAGTTTGACAAGATTTGAACATTTGAAAAATTGCAGGCAGGATCAAAATAAGGTTAGAAATTCGAAGTCCAGAGGAGAGGTAGGAAAAGGAAAATCGCCTGGACTTTTGAGGAAAAATATGAGGTTTTGAAAATCGTCCAGGGTTTTTGATAAAATTGTTGAAGAAAAATAGATGAAATTTGTAAAAGGAAAATAAAAGAGAATTGAGAAATAAAAGAAGAATGCATTTAATCACATCCTACACAAACAATTATGCACATACAACATTCCCTAAGAAGCTGACTCTAAATGCATCAATTTTGAAAGATCTGTAGGACCCTAATCTTGACTCTAGGCTCAGATCATCTGTGTCCAACCATGCTATGCCGATATACTCGAACCGAGGCTCGATGTACGTGGCATAAAAATTCATCTCCGGTTCTAGGCTTGTGTTTTCCCAACATCCTTGAGCGCCTGCCGATATACGTTGGACTATGGCCCTTGGTACGTGGCAGGGGGGCGTTAGCCCAAATAAGTGGCCCAGTTGTGAGGCTCTATCCCGAACTATGGTTCTGGAAGAGAGCCCAGCAACGTGAAGACCGGGTAGACATAAGTGGGGTGGTTTTTGAAATATGATCACATGCAGACAAACAGAGGGCTCTAAATCCTAAAGAGATAGAATTTTGAATTTTTTTGAAGAAGCAAACATTGTTTTCATACAAGTCCTAGATTGAGGAGTGTTGTATTTCAGACCTAAGTCTATGTGAGCGTGCATAATTCTCCTCAATATGGTCCTACCAAACCATGCTTAGTCTACATGCAATCCATGTCAGCTGGGTTCAAGTCTAGGCTCCTAGGTTCACATGATATCAGAAAATAAAGCTGACATTTTGTAGAGCAGGATTTTGATAATTGAACTAAGTGAAAGCACAAAATTAATCAGACGAAGACAGGTCCCATCACGGTCGCCAAACCTGTTATCATTGCAAAAATTTTTTCCTCCCTTGTGAGAGAGAAACAAATTTCGCAAGTTAAACTCGACCAAAGTTTTGAAAATGGTTTTAAAAATTACTCGCCTCCATTTTGAAAATTTGCGGGAAAATTCCGTGGAATGGGATCCGCCTGTCGGTACGAGGTTCAACCGTTCCTGGCGCCTTTACCAGGGGTAATTGAACCAAGGACCAATTATGTGCTTTAACTCCACTCAAATATCTAAATTATGCTCTATTTTTCCTAGAATGCACAAAGAATCAGGCTTGTGCTATGAAATTTTGAAAATAATGCAAGTTTGAGAAACATGATGTTTGCTTTGGAAAATTGAAATACGCTGGAAAAATGATTGGAAAAGTACTTGAAATTGGATTCCTGGGAAAATCATTGAAGTTCATTGAAAATCAGAAATTTGCATTGGAAAGTGATTTCTCAGAAAAGCTTAAAAATCTGAGAAAATTGGTTTTGAGATTGGAAACTTGGAATTAATTTTATGAGAAAATGGATTTGAGAAATGCTGGAAAAATCAGGAAATTCATTGGAAAAGGATTTCTGAAAAGGAGAATGAATTCTCAGGAAAACTGGGTTCTCAGGAAAATAGGAAATCTGAGAAAATCGATTTTTGAAAACTTGGGATTTTGAAATTTGAGAATTTTAAAACATTGGAAAATCTTGGTTTGAACTTGGGAAATGCTTTGAAATCTCTTTTGAAAACTCAGGATTTTGAGAAAATCAGATCCTGAGAAAGACTTGGGAATTCTTGAGAAAGCTGAATTTTCTGAAATTGAAATTGGAAAATGAATTTGAGAATAATGCAATTTGAATGATATGAATGAATGAATATGAATTTAAAAAGAGAATTTCATTGAGGAATTGGGAAATCCTTTTAAAACTTTAAAAAGTGCAGTGCATTTTGAAGTTAGCCTAAGTGTGTAGGCTGAATGTGGCTAATACGAAGATCATAAATCTTGGTTTTCTTCGTATTCTGACTATGACCATAAATACAAATCCCACCGAGTTTATAAACTCCATAAAAGCTTGTGCACGTGTCATTCGTGTAAACCATAGTGAATTTGAAATAATGTGCATGAATCATACATCACATATTAAAATTTTGCAGAAATTAAACTATATGCAATGCAACCCTATTCTAAGCAGAAATGTAACTCTTATTCCAAATATTACATTGATTTTTACATTGAATTGAAATAAAAGAAATAAAATGGCTAAGTCTTCTTCTTGAATATTCCTGCAAAACTGGAAAATAAAGTTAGCACAAAAATGTAGGTTTTTCTGAATTATTCTGAAAATGTGAAAAATTATCAGATATTATTCAGATATAAACCCAGATTCATACCCCCTTTTATATAAACATGATAAATAATGAATAAATTTCAAAAATAAACTTGAAAATTCGAATTTGGGGTCAAAATGACCAAAATACCCCTGATGACCTTGAAATCAGGGTTTTCTGAAAGAATTTTTGTAAATTTTGGAAATTTGAAAATCAAATGAAATAAATCAAACATAATATGATAAAATATGATGATATGCATGAAATTTTGGAGAATTAGAAATTGAAATTTCGAAATTGAGGTCAAAATGACCAAAATACCCCCAATAACAAGACTATGGCCTTGAAACCAGGGTTTTCTGAAATAAATTTTGTAAAATTGAAAAATATGAAATGAAAATGACATTGAAATTAACCCTAATATGATTCTACATGCTTATGTACATGATAAAAACCCTAAAATGGCGAAAATATCATAAATATCAAATTTAACCTGATTTTTGCCAGATTTTCGCTTCTGAATGTAAAGATAAACTAACACATGGAGCAAATGAACTTGGAATTAAACCAAATTTGGCATGGACACCTAATATAACCCTAGAAACATAATGGATCTCGAAAATCTAATTTTTTGGTATTTTTAAATATGGAAATTCAAATAAAAACCCTAAATTTTGCGATTTTTGCCTAAAATATTGATTCTAAAGGAGATTTAGGATATCAAACTTCCATAAAAATTTCCCAAATTTTATGGGGTGACAGAGAAAAGAAAGGCAAAGATTTTTGCCTTTTACACTTTCTGGTTTTGACCTATGGTCGGAGCTGTACCACTCCGGCAAGTCGGATCGGAATCCGGCGACTCTAGGATTTAGGGGAAACAGACAGGTTTCGGTAGAAAACATGGGAAAAATGATAGACAGATGGGAAAAAGTCTGAAATTGTGGGCAAATGTCCCTGACAAACATAGTAAGATTTCCTATTTTTATAGAATTGGGATTCGGGTTACGGTTTGGAAAAGAGCATGCTGTTATCAGAGACCCAAATCTCTGGAATTTCGGGATATTGAAATCTGTCAGACAGACATGCAAATTTTGGGAAAAATACTGAAACAGTTCAAACAATTCCCAAATTTTGGGAAATGACAGGAAAACATATTAGGAACAACTTTCATGTTGAAAGTTTTTGCAAAAAGACTATGGATTGGGTGGACTTGGTGAATTAGGGTCTGTCTATACCCTGACAAAGGAAAATCAAGATTTTCCCAGGGGTCTGAGAAATCCGATTTTTTACAGAGGTCAAAACTAACTGGAAAAACCTAAAAATTTCCAGATCATAAGTAGATTTAATTGTAAATCCAATGTGATTTTTTGAGAACAATCCGGATCTCCCACGAGGGTGGTGTCGGAAGTTCTTGTCTGCTAAAGCGCAAACTGGAAATTTAAAAGGACAGAAAACCCGATATAGGGTTTGATTTGTTTAATAGAGATGTAAAGCTCAAATGGATTTCAATTTTTTTGCAGGATATCACAGACAGATAATTGTAACTATCACAAAATTTTTAGGATTTTTGAACGAAAAGTTTTATATGAAATCATAGCTAAAGTGGATATCTAAAATAAAACATGATGAACTATCAATTAAATTGAGCTAAATAACAAGAAACGGAGAAATGAGACTAAATGCAATACATAAAACATAAAATTTATCTAAAACATGGAATGAAACATGAAAAGTTCAGGGAGACACAAATCATATTTATTTTTATGGCTATGAGAAGGGAGGATCTGGTCCATTGATTGGACGGATCATTTTCCCTCAATAGCAACAACATGAAACAAGGAAAACAAATGAAAATAATAATAATAAAAAAAACAAAAAACAAAATGAATATCTTACCTTGGGTTAGTTTGGATCAATTGAAGGAAGATGACACCAACTGAAAAGGGATGCTTCCTTGTATATGCTGGACCAGCTATTGGGCGTGAAGGTGGTTGAAGTTGGGTAGGTAGTGATGACTGCTAAGGGAGATGGAGAGAGAATAGCCCAAAAACAAAGAGAGGGCTGCTGTCTAAGGGAAGATGGAGCTGCTATTGGGTGGCTGCCAATGGTGGGCCTTGGTTGGAGAAGGCTGAAGGAGATGCTGAACCCGATTTGAAGGAGTTTGTTGCAGCTGTAATGGCTGCTGTAGTTGCTACCAAGGTGTGGCTGAACCGATGGTGATTGGTGCTGAAGTTGAAGGGGCTGGTACGGCTGAACTGGACGTCCAAGGAGGTGGCAGCCGGCTGAAGCTGCCAAGGAGGTGGATATGGTCACCCTGGAGGAGGGCTCCTGCTGTTGGTGGCTGCAAAGCTTGAGGATGGCTGGGTGTCAAAGACACCAAGAGAGAGAGAACATGAGAGAGGCGTGAGATGGGAGAGAAGCAGCCGTAGCCTCCTCTTTTTCTTTTTTTTGCTTTTTAAACTTAGGTTCTAATTCCTTATACCTAGGGTTTAATGAGCCAATGAAAAAGGGGAAGCCCTTTACGTGAATGGCTGGGCAAGAGGGAAAGGAAGGAAGGAAGAAAGGAAAGAAAGGGAAGAAAAGAAGAAAAAGAAAAAGAAAAAGAAAAAGAAAAAGAAAAGGAAAGAAAGAAAAGGAGGGAAAAAGGAAAAGGGAAAGAAAAAATGAGAAAAAAATGGAAAGTGGGGCTGGAGGTTTGGGTGACCATCTTGTGGGTCCCACCTCTCTAAAATAAAATAAATAAATAAAAATTAATAAAAACAAAACAAACAAATAAAAAGAAACATCTTTTTTTTTTTATAAAATAGAAAAGTAAATGAATGGGCCATCTCAGAGCAAGTCCAAATTCCACTTTTGAAATTCATTTTGACGATTAGAGGGGTAAAATAGTCTTTTTAGAAAGTTTCCAGACGGAACGAGCTATTTTTGGCAGTTTTTGAAACAAGCTCGGATTTTGAAGTTCAATACCTCGTTGCGAAGCAAATCCAGTGTAGAATTCAAAATTTTGAGTTTGAAATAAATCCAGATTATTTTTCTTGAGAAAATATTTCCAAATTTAGACTCCTGGGGGTAAAAATGTCAATTTTGGAAACCCAGGGTTTGAAATTGATTTCTGAAAGCTTTTAAAATTCGATTTGGATTGAAATTTATAAAACTGGAGTTCTGGACTTCGAAAATGGAATGAAATGTGATGAAATGTTATGAAATGCTGAGAAATGATATGAAATGATGAGAAATGACATGAAATGCTATGCGAAATGCTAACTCTGAATGAAGAATTTTGGATGTCAAACCCCGATTGACACTTGTATCAGTTCAAAAAGTGTTAAAATTGACAAAATTTGCAAAAATGGTTGAAGAAATGATTTTCGAGCTCTGCCAAGCTAGAGTGACACTAGAAATTAGAGTTTGAGCTGGATTAAACTGAAATGAACTGGATTGAGCTGGGTTTTAGAGTTTTAGAACTCAAATGAACAGACCAGGCACTGACTCAACTGACCTTTCCGACTGAATTTTCAAGAAAAGCTACCATTTTTAGAGAAATGGTACGGAATGATCACTAGAGTGAAGTGAATTACGAACCTGAACTAGGTTTGAGCTAGAACAAAGGTCAGTAATACTGATATGAACTAAAATCAAAGCTTGAACACTAGCTCAATTGACTGAACTCAGCTCAATTTCAGCTGAAAGAGCTAAAATGGACTAAAATGGGCTCCTAGACACTTGGAAATGGTTTTGAAATGAAACTGGAGCACTTGAACTCCTGGTGAGCTCAAGTTAGACTCTGGGGAACATGACTGACTGACTTGGAGACAATTGGCTTGGATTCGAGTGAGAAATGAGCTCATTTTCGAAGAAATGATCCCATTTTGGCAGGAATGGTCAGAAATGAAAATGGTCTGTTCATTGTGAGCTCAGATGAGCTTGGGATGACTGATATTTTAACTGTTCTGAACTGACCAATGAGCTTGGTTGACTCCGACTGACTGGGGTCTGGGATGACCTAGGGGTAAAATGGTAATTTTCCTAATGAAAATGGGTAAAATGGTGATTTTCTGAAACTGACTCGGGGTTTGACTCCTACACTGACCTGACAGGGTTGGCACTATACGAGGAGGGTTATTTGAGAATGGATGAGCAAAATTTGGGGTGTTTACAGATCATAACGTCAATTATTTGCTTTCTATTGCTTTCTTCCTTATTGATATTTCAACAAATATTGTCGGATATATCCCCTTCGGTATTTCATTGGCCAGGGGCATGAAGTTCTGTTTTAGCATATGTCTGGTGTCTGAATAAGACCCTTGCAGGAAGGATCCTAAGGCTAGCAGAAGATTGCCCATGCTTCAAGATGAACATACAGGCAAATTTATATTTCAGAAATAAATTGGATTCTCATGGTTCTTTTCATAGTGACTTTCATGAGTGTGATCTCTGTTGCAGCGTGGCTCATAATTCTGGTTGTGAACTGCGTTTGGGGAAAAGTATTTTCCTGATCTTAGCGTTTCCTCTTTTTCCTTGGATCACCCAAAGTTGTCCATCTGCAAATTCCCATTATGAAAATATGTCAGGATAATTGGTTGCCTATAACACTATTGTGCACATTCATGTTTGTTATGCATATTAGACATTATGGTGCTAAATATACATATATATATATATATATATATATATATATATATATATATATATATATGTATCTGTGTAAATTTGCAGAACAGGGTCTCTCTGTCCAGGTTGGAATCTGTCCTAATTCTGTTATGCTCAGCCTAGTTAGATGAGATTTGGCCTGAAAAAAGTTCAAACCATTTTGATCCCCTCTTTGGACCTTATTTTACTACAATTTTGAGTCTACAATGTGCATCTGGCTTGAGGGGTCTTTAGATATATGATTTTATAACATTTCACTATTCAGAAAATCCTGATATCAACAGACCCATGTTTATGAATGTGCGTGTGTGCATATGTTGTGCAGCTAGGGATAAGGTGCACCATGTTACAAGAGCTTATGCGTTCTCTATCTCATTTTGGGGTTTATATTTTAGAGGTCATGAACTTTGATACTGTGAAACATTTTGTATCTCTTGTCAAAGGAATGTTAGATCACGCTTGATATATTTAGAATGCAATTTATAATTTGTTTTCTTGTTCTTGGAAGGTCACCAAGCTGCTTTTTTTTCTTGCTATCATATCCTCGATCTTAATATCTCGCCTTGAAACTTTATGCAGAAATATTATGTTTCGTGTGAATGAACTGTTAAATGATGCATAGACTTTTAACATAAATTTTCCTTTACCATGCATTGTTCTCTATTACTTGTTAGAAACTTCTGGAGAATTGTTGTCCACTGTCCACATTGGAGATTTTTTTTTATGAAGTTTAACATTTCAGTTTGAATTCCAAATTAAATTTGCCGAAGCTGCTGTAGGGTGGTCTTTAGCTTAGTTCTTTCAGATTTATAAGCACTGTCCTGTATCGCTTTTAACAGATGGATTTTGGGGTTGGTTCTTTCATTTTGACAAATTCATTGGTTTCAAGGCAGGCATGACATGTGAAACAGGGGAGTCCAGCTTAGTTCAAGGTTCTAATTTGCTGAGCTCTTCTAATGTTAATACTACAATATGTATGTATTTTACATTTATGCCTTGATAAAGAGGAATTACTGAATGTTTGTGCATTGTTAAGCTTGACAGCACTATCGTTGCGAGTAAGGCTAAACATCATTACTTTCTGCTCCAGCCACACCCTGCAGTTGCACCTTTTTCACAGTCACCTGCTAAATCCTCACATTCCAGCATCCACTAGCCCTCCAACACCCTACTGTGTGATGTAGTGCTGCACGTTCAGCATTGTTGTGTACACACTGTGATTATCCCAGGGTCACACCGCCCTTATCACCTGCTGCATCACCAACAGCTGCTACCATAACTCCTCTTTCTTGCATCGTAGTTCACCATCCGATGCATCTACTGAATATTCTTCCACTTTATTGATAATAATTTTGTATTCATTAGTCTTGGGCATCCCATATGGGGTTAAGGTGTACCCTCCATCATATTTTCATCTTCATTACCAGCTATATCCTCACCATTTAGCACTCATTGGCTGCATCTCCAGCTCATCTTCTTCTGCATCTTCCCCTGCATATCATATGTACATTATCCTCATATTTGCATTTTCCATAACGTATCATATAGGCATTATGGGTATTCGGTCCATCATTTCAATACACTTTAATGCTTTCTCATTCATGGAACATTATAATTTCATTAGCTTAAAAACATAGGCAAGAGTATCCCACCATTTCCATCTTAAACTTCAAAATATGATATCCCTTGTGATATGCTAACTCTATTTTTGCAGGATTTCTTTTCTTAGAATAGAGACTTTGATACTTTCGACTTAAATGATGTAATAGCTAGATCTAAATGAGAATTTATATTTTTTGCCTTAGATAGAATGAATGAGCATCGTAAATATCATAAATTGTTTATTTTCATGCTTTTTGCCTTTATTTCTCAAATTCTCACAATAGAGAAACACAAATGGCACGTGCACCATTTCGTAAGAGGTAATTAATCCTAAGTTGATGATCTACATCAATGACCATAGTCAGGATGTAGACAAAACTAAGGATTCTTATCTTTTATAAAATAACACTGGACCCACACTGGATCCTCTTCAAAAAATCATCATATTTTTTTTAAATATTTTTCTCTTTTATCAGAATTTAATCTAAAATTAATTCAATATATATATATCAATGGTCATAGTCACGGTATATTGAGAGTTAATTTCATTTTAAATTCTATAAAAGCACAAAAAAATATATTTTATTCTTCACTTGAATTTAAATGTGGTTATTATATAATATATCCAATGACCATAGTCAGGGATATATTATATCTTCAACCTCATTCTTAATTCATTTAAAAAATGGAATAGCTTTTCAAAATTCAATTTTAAAATTATTCAAATTCATTCATCATTCAGGATAGAATTGCATCATATTTTCAAAATTCTTTTCAAAAACCCAAATGATTATCTCTTCTTCAATTTCCATTTCAATTTATCAATTCTATCTCATTTTCAAATCCAAATTTTGACTTTGAAATCAAATTCAAAGTTCAAATTTAACTTTGAAATTCTTGATTCATTTTCTAAATTTCAAATTCAAGTTTCAAAGTCTAATTTGACTTTGAAACTCATTTATATATTAAAAAATTCTCAAATCAATTTTAAAATTCCAAAATCCAGAGTTTAGATCCTAATCTTGGATCCAGATTTGCAAGTATAAATCCAATTCCACTTTGGATCTCAGACTTAAGATCCAAATTCCATTTAGGATCCAGAATCCAATTCCATCTTGGATCTCAGATTCAGATCCAAATCCATTTTAGGATCCAGAACCCAATTCTACTTAATTTGGATCTCAGACTTCAGATCCAAATCCATTTTAGGATCCAGAACCCAATTCTACTTTGGATCTCAGACTTCAGATCCAAATCCATTTTAGGATCCATAACCCAATTCTACCCTGGATCTCAGACTTCAGATCAAATTCCATTTTAGGATCCAGAATCCAACTTCATTTTGGATCTCAGACTTCAAATCCAAAATCCATCTTAGAGTCCAACTCTATCTTGGATCTCAGACTTCAGATCCAAATTCCATCTTGGAACCAATTCCATTCAAAATTTCAGATCCAAATTTCATCTTGGATTCCAAATCTTGGATCCAATTCCATTCAAAATTTCAGATCCAAATTCCATCTTGATTCCAATTCTTAAATCCAATTCTGTTTTTCATCTAAGATTTTTAAATCCAATTCTTATTTCCAGGTTCTAAATCTAGAATTCAATTTTGATCTCAATTTATAATCCAGACTTTGGATTCAAATTTCATCTTGAATTCCAACTTTCAAATCAATCCCATTTCTCAATTCTGTTTTTCCACATTTCATTTTGATTTCAAACTTCAAAGTTAGAATTCAATTACATTTCATTTTCATTCTAATTCAAAGTCCATTTATGACTTTGAAATTTCCTTGCTTCTCTTTTCATCTCAAATTTCAAAAATCATCTCTTTTTAATATCCAGATTCATTCTTCCCAAACTCTGACTATTTCCAAAACTTAGAATTTTAAATCTTAAAGTTCTAAGTTAGAAATCATTTCTTCGCTCCATTATCAGATTCATTTCAGAGATACTTGGAAATTTTTTAAAACATTTTTCAAAAAGAACATACATCCTTGCATTGCACAAGCATAATTCTTTGTGCATTTAGACTTAGGATAAATTCTTAGGTAATATTAAGGCAAAGCAAAAGGCATGAATTCGACCCTTGGTTCAATTACCCCTGGTAAAGGCCCCAGGAACGGTCGAACCTCGTACCGACAAGCGGATCCCGTCTCCCAGTTTTCCCGCAAATATTTCAAAACGAAGGTGAGTTATTTTCTTAAATATTTTCAAAATTAAGGTCAAGTGAGACCCCGCAAAATAATTCATCTTTCTCTTCTTTTCTTTTCTCTTCTCTCTTCTTTTTCTGTCTTTTATTTTCTCCCTTCAAAAAGGAGGAAATAGGGATTGGAAAGGAAAAGAGAAGGAAGAGAGAGAATATTATGAGAGGAAAATTTTTGCGATGATCACAGTTTTGGCGACCGTGATGGGACTCGTCTCCGTCTGGTCGAATTTTTGCCTTTTTGCTTTGCTTTAATCTTATCTAAGTTTTTATTCTATAAATGTCAGCTTCATTTTCATGTAAACCTTAGGAGCCTAGACCTTGTCCTGAGCTGACATCATTGCATATAGGATCTAAGTATGGTTTGGTAGGACCATATTGAGGAGATTATTCCATGCTCACATTAGACTTAGGTCTGAAATACAACTCTCCTCAATTCTAGGGATTGAATGCAAAACAATGTATGCAAGTGTATGCTTCTTTTCATTTTAAATCTATCTCTTTAGGAATTGCATTAGAGCCATCTGATTTCTTGCATATTGAGCATATTTTTGGAAACCTCCCTACCTATATTGTCCCGGTCTTCACATTGCTGGGCTGTCTCACTGAACCATAGTTTGAGAGAGAGCCTCACAACTGGACCACTTATTTGGGTTCGCGCCCCCCTACCACGTACCTAAGGGCCATAGTCTGAGGTATATCGGTAGGTGCTCAAGGATGTTGGGAAGCCATTACCTTAGAACCAGAGAAATATTTCTATGCCACGTACTTCGAGCCTCGGCTTGAGTATATCGACGTATCTTGATTGGAATCAGATGATCTAAACCCTAGAGTTAGGATTAAGGTCCTACAAGCCATTTCAAATATTGCATTTAGTGTCAGCCTTTAGGGGGTGCTGTGTGCGCATCCTTGTTTGTGCAGCTTTTTTGTGATATGATGTTTCTCTTATTCTCTCATATATATGTATCAAACCCTTTTCAAAAACCTTGGGTGTATTATTCAAAACTTACTCTTATTTTCAAAAACCCCAGGTGTATATTTTCTCTACCTACATTTCTTTTCTCCTTTTTAGAACAAATTTTCTTCAAAAAAAATCCTGGAAAATTCCTTTAAAATTTCCTCAACCTTTTCAAAATTTCCAGGTTTGATTCTTCAAAGAGTCTATCCGTAAGTCCTGCATCTTATCTGATTCTCCTCATTTCTTTTTTGCCCCAGTATCATTTCGATGGTGTCCAATTCTCTTGATATAGTCTTTCCCTGAGATCATGTCTTCTATCAGATTCAGGATGGATCCTCGGATCAACGGGTCATCCAGTCTCGCCCTTTCTTCCCTCGGTGGTATTATTCTTGGTTCGCCACCTTCTCACGTATGTTCCCAGACCACTTGGATGACTGTGGGTTGGAGATGACATCGGCGGTAGGCAAGCGAACCATCAATGGAGCTTTGATTCAGGCTATGGCAGAACGGTGGAATCCACGTACCTGCACATTCTGGTTTCCTTGGGGAGAGATGACTCTATTGATGGACGAGTTCATTGATATTATGGGATTTCCCGAACCAGCTGGCCAGCCAGATGATCCTGTCGAGCAGCAGTTTTTGATCAACATCAAAGGGGTGGATGTTCGAGAAGCCTTGGCCAGAGCAACAGGGAGCAGGTCTGTAAACATCCCAAATTTTCACTCACCTTCTTGACATTTCCACCAATCATTACATTCTGGTTCTCTGAAATCAATGAAGGGCAAAATGGTCATTTTCTAAAATAGAACCTTGCAAAAAGTCTAAAATTTCATTCTTGAGTCTCAAAACTTCTCTATTTAGACTCAAAGACATCTTCAAACTGCAAATCTTCAAAATCTCATGCTTAACCAGAAGTCAGAATTTTCAAATTCAAATTCAGAGTGACAATCTTGTAGAACCTGTCTTTGCATAGCATTGCATGAGCATTTCATGTCATTCCACTGCACAACATGTCATTTTGAGATTCAGAACTCCTAATTTTCGAAATTGTCAGTCCTGATTTGATTTCTAAACTTTTCAAAATTGATTTTAAAAACCCTGGGTTTTCAAAATTATCAATTCTTCCCATTTTACCCCCAGGACCCCGAATTACGAAAAGTCTTCTCAAGAAAACAATCTGGATGGTTTTGACATTTCAAAATTTCGCCAGCTGAAAAGAGGGGGACACAATCTCAAAATTCATAAGACCTTATTTCAAACTTTTACAAAAAGGCTCAGAATTTCCCTACTTCTTTCAAAATTTCGCCCTGAATAACTGTTTTCTTCCAAGTTTTGAAATCAAGCCAAATTTTGCTTCGTGTTTTCCAAAACTAGCGTACTATTATGAAAATTCCAAAAATATCTCATTTGACTTTTATTTCAAATAAGTGACGTGGGACCCGCTTTGAGGCGGTGTCACACCTAAATTTTCAATTATTACCCGTATTTTCAAAACAGTGCCCATCCGAAAGTGGCACCGATTTATAAAATTCTTTTATTTTGATTTAAATTTTGATAAAATAATTAGTGGGCCCACGTAGGTGGCGCCCTACTAAGGCTCCTTGCCAAGAAAGCAAAATTTTTGTTTTCTCAAAAAAGTTTTCAAATCTAGTTGAGGTGGCACCACCTTAAAAAAAAAAGAAAAACAAAAATTTGCTTCTTTTATTTTCCTTTTGTTTTACCTTTTTCAACCCCAAAGGGCGCCACAGTGAAACCCCCACATTTTACCTAAGTTTCAAATATCACCTTAAGAATAGGAGTCGCCCCCTCTCAAAACAGTGAGTTCCCTTTCTCAAAAAAAATTCAAAAAAATTTAAAAGTTTGTTTTAAAGAGTTATCAAGATCGGCTAAAGGAGGGGTTTTGGAGGGGCGGCTATTAAAGAAAGGAGGGCAGTCCAGCAAAGGGGCATCGGATTTTCCTTTAACCTCAACTATTTCTCGCTCAACAAATTCCGACTCTCATCTCCTTCAGCCCATCAACCAGCAGGAGGCCGACTGCATCTCTTACTTTGTTCTTTTTGTTTGTTGGAACCCCCCCCCCCCCCCCCCCCGTTCATCACGTTGCCTTTTTCCTTCCAGCAAAAGAGAAGACCATCCACCCTCAGTCCAGACAACAGGAGGTTCAGCTCACCCTGTAAGACGTACTTCTTCAGCATCTGCCAAATCAAGGTAACGACCCCCTTTACACCTACATTTGTGAGAATTAGGCATCACATTATGTCATCTGCAATGCAAAACCCGAAACAACGATGGATGTGGCTTGCAACTTGGGTTTCCCAATGCGTTTGGAATCGATGATGCCCCTTTATTGGCATTCTCATTCCAGCATGATCCCCTCAAAATCGTCATTTTCTTTCTTCTTGAAAATCTTTTGCACGATCCATCTCAGCATTTTCTAAAATCGTCATTTATATATTTCTTTATTCTTCTTTTTTTTTAAGCCTTTGCATCATTCATCCCAGCCCCTAAAATGTTTTCAGCTAATCTTCATTGCAATTCGTGACCTGTACATCTGAATCATGTTGTTACATGCCTGTTAACCTTCCAAAAATTTATTTTTTTATGGAAGTAATATCAGTGGATGTCGTTTTCGTTTGCCTTTAGGCAGTCCGATTATTCCCCATATTTTTCCTACATAATAATATCTACTATAATTCCTCTGCATTTCAAAATTTTTTTTTCATACAGTTTGTTTTGAAAGCACACGCATGTCATGACCCCATGTGATGCCCTTATGGAGCTATTGTACAGAAAATAGCACCCTGAACCCAGGTGCAACATCAGAGTTCGACATAAGTCCTCATCTCAATTTATTATAATGTTTCATTTACAGATTGTAATAGTAGCTGTGGTTACCTGTGCTTTAAGTTTTCTTCTTTTTGCATTGTTTTGATGATAATCAAAACCTTTAATATAATTGATAGATTAGACTGAAAATCCTTCTCAGCAGACTCAACACTAGAAAGTTTCCTATTTGATTGCTTACCTCTTTTCCTTTCATAAAGGATACTGCAATGCAAGAAGTATAACCCGTTGTTTAAGCATTTATCACCTGTAAATCCAGATCTGGATTTCTGCTGGGTCTTGGTAAAAAAGAGGAGACGTTGGTTGTAACAGGGGTGATTTACGTTCACCACTATGAGAGGCCATCTCTAAAGATCGGTTGCATCTTTTTGTCCTCTCAATACTTGCCAAGGACTATAAATATTTGTCATATGGGCCTTGTATTCACCATGAGAGGCATGATTTCACTACATGTTACTGTGTTACCATGGACATAACACTCGGTCCTAAATGCAAAGGATCCAGACAGTCCTCTGTAATTGGACTCTTTCACAACCTAACAACACCATGGTAATCGGCATCAAGGTAAAACACTCGCTCAGTTCGCCTAGCGGATGTGGATTAAGATTGGCAAAGCACAAGTGCTCCAGCATTGACTGTGTCCCGTTGCTCCCCCACCTTTGTGTTATGATTTTTTTTTTATATTTCAGCCTTTTAGACCCCTACACACTCTACTATTGCCGTTACATTAAGCACTTCACTATTGCCTGTATATCTATCATTAGGTATAACACCATTCTAGTAAATTGATGCATAGTTCTTGCACATTAGATCTATACCTTATATGTCCCACTGTGTTACAACTGCAACTTCAGTATATTTTTTTTTCCTCTTTGTTTTGTGTTATTTCATGATGCTTGCCTCAGCCACCTGTGGTGTTCTACAAAACCCTTTATAACAACTTCTAGTCCAGATAAGATTGATTTGTAAGTCGGTGCTATAGGAATTTATTTTCATGGCATGCCATTCGGTACATATAGGCCATCGGTTCAACCCATGTTCAGTCCATTACCCAGTTTATTCCCTGCACACCATGTATGTCATATAGTTACCACCTTTTCTGCTGCAGGTACCCAGGTTGGATAATCGGCTAGATTCATGAATGGATATATCCATATCCATTCATGATTCCTATGTCATCTTTTGTATGTTTTGTTACTAATATATAGGGAAGCTCCATACCCAATTTTACTGAGAAATATGCTATAATTTAAGAATTACAGCTTTGTGAAATCACCTACAGAAATTGTATATACCCTGTATTTTCTGTTTTACCCATTATATATGAAATTCTAATTACTATACTTATTTTCTCATTATACGTATATATACATATATGCATATATCTATGTATATACATATATATATATATATCTATATGTGTGTATATATATATATATATATATATATATATATATATATATATATATATATATATATATGTATATGTATACTTATACATATGTATGTATATCTTCATGTGCACTTGTTTTCATTTACAAATATTCATGTAGATAGTTTTTTTTTTTTTGTAAATACTTTTTCATTATCACATGTCATCTTCATAAATTCAAGCATTTAGATATAACCATGTATATCTTCGTTGTATATATTGCATATACATACCCATTTCTTTGGGTATCTTGTATTAACTCTCATTTTGCAGGATAACCTGGAGGATGTTGATTCTTTTATACCATTTTGTTTTTATTTCATTTTGACCTATGTCAGAGATGTAATAATCAATTTGGAATAATATTTATTTTTATTGCTTAGATTAGGATGCATATCATGTAGTTTGAATTCATCCTGTTTAAGTGATTCATTCATTCTATTCCAAAAAGCAAGATGGATGTACATGAATGGCACGTGCACCAACTCTTAGGGAGTTGATGAACTCGGTGGAGTCCATATTTACGGCCCTAGTCAGAATATGGACGAGACTCAGATCCATCATCTTTCTACCAGTCACACTGAGCCTACACTCTTAGGCTACCTTCCAAATTGCACATCATATTTCCAATTTTGCAAAACATTGTGAATTAAATCAAATAAACTCTGAACATATTCATGGCCACAGTCAGAATATGTGAAGGATTTATTTTGACTTAATACACATTTTTCCAACCAATTTCTCAGAAAATCTTTTCAAAGTGCATTTATTGACTCATATCTTTTGCATCATGAAATCATTGGTTTTCTCATAATTTTCTTAAGAAAATTTCATTCTCAAGGAAGCGATTTCTCTAGAAACTCTGAGAATTTTTTAAATCGGTTTTTCCCAAGTCAAGTTTTTCCACAGTTTTCCATGGAAAAGGTTATTTTGTCAAGATTTTCAAAAGAAGTCTCTCACCTTTCTCAAAGATCAAAATCGATTTTCAGATATTTCAAGGCTAAGATTCTCAGGATTTCAGTTTCCCGAGTTTCAATTCTCCCTCTCCAAAGAATTTTCTTATGAATTTCAATCATTTTCCAAAGAAAGCTTTCAAAACTTGAAGCTTTTCTTGACAAGCATTTTCCCTTCAAATGTTTACCCTTTTCTCAAGAATTCTTTCCATTTTCTTAGGATTTTCATCCATTCATGAACTTTCTCGTGATTTCAAAACCCCTTTCATCTGAGTTTTCTGAGAAATTGACTTTCCTTGAGAAATATCTTTCAACTCCAAATGTTTTCTAAGCATACATCATATTTTCCCAACTTGCATTTTACAAAATCTCATAGCACATGCCTGAATTCTCTGTGCATTTAGGGTAGAACACGATTTCGATGATTTAACTAAGTCAAGCACAATTTTGGTCCTTGGTTCAATTACCCCTGTTTAAGGCGGCAGGAACGGTCGAACCTCGTACCGACAAGTCGAGCCCCATCCCATGGATTTTCCCGCAATTTTCAAAATGGAGGCGAGTATTTCAAAACAAATTTCCAAAATCCAGTCAAGTTTGAATCGCGGAAGCATTTCCCTCTCTCTTCCGCAAGGAAGGGAAGACGGGAAAATTTTTGCAACGATAACAGGTTTGGCGACCGTGATGGGACTGTTTTTGTCTGGTCAAAGTAGTGCTTGACTTAGTTCAATTATCAAAACTGTGTTCTAAAAATGTCAGCTCTTTACTTTCTGATATCATGTGAACCTAGGAGCCTAGATTCTGACCTAGCTGACATTGATTGCATATAGACTAGGCATGGTTTGGTAGGACCAGATTGAGGAGATATTTTCATGTTCACATAGACTTAGGTCTAAATACAACTCTTCTCAACTTAGGATCTGAATACAAACATTATATGCTTCTTCAAAGATTTTCAAAAATCTATCTCTCTAGGTTTTAGAGCCATCTATTTCTTGCAAGTGATCATTTTTTTCAAACCTCAATTACCTATCATTACCCGGTCTTCATGTTGTTGGGCTCTCTTCCAGAACCCTAGTTCGGGACAGAGCCTCACAACTGGGCCACTTATTTGGGTTAACACCCCCCTATCACGTACCGCGGGCCACAGTCTGAAGTATATCGGTAGGCGCTCAAGGATGTTGGAAAACCTTACCTTAGAACCGGAGTTGAGATTATATGCCACGTACCTCGGATTTTGATTCGAGTATATCGGCATAACTGGATTGAACAAAGATGATCTGAACCTAGAGTTAGGATTAAGGTCCTACAACTGTTTTTCAAAATGATGCATCTAGAGTCAGCCTTTTAGGGAGTGTTGTATGCGCATAAATATTTGTGCAGGACGTGATTGTTTGTATGTTACCTCTATTTTCTTACATTTTTTTCCAAAATATTTTCAAATACCCATATTCTCATCCTTTCCCTTTATTTTCTCAAACCCTGGATGATTTTCCCAAATATCCAATTTCTTTCAAAACTCCAGGTGATTTTTCATTCTTCCGTTCCACTAGATCTCGAATTTCCAGCTGCATTTTTATCCTGCCTGCAATTGTCCAAAATCATATGTTTTCTCTAATTGGATTTTCAATCCTTTTGTCTATTTGCAAAATTCTTTTCCTTATTTTCCTCATGAACACCTTGATTATTGCGGTGGAAATTGTTTACTGATGATACATGAAATGCACATCATGTTAACAAGTTTTTCATGCATTTTGTAATGAGTTTAAGGTTTTAAACTCATGTTTAGATGCATTTTGTTAGTAAGGGGTCATGGTTCGAATTTCAGAGAAATCAGAGTTAAAGTAAGAGAGTTATGGCGATTTCAGTGTTTGGAAACGAATTTTGAGGTGGATCGGATCCATATCCGACCCAATTAGGCTGTTTGGACCTTGGATCAACCTTTAGAAAGCCCAAAATCCAACCCACATGCCTATCCATATCCATTTCAAAAAGTTTTGCAGAAAACCCCCCAGAAAGTGGCGCCTAGTAAAATAATTTTTTATAACACTGTTTCTGAAATTCCAAAAAGTATAAATATACTTTTTAGAAGAACCCTAGGCGTCTTTGGCTTGGATTTGATGCCCCCTACAGTGCTTCTAGCTCCAGCATCTTCTTCCTCTTCCATTCCATCACGTTTTGGCCATTGAAGACCGGTTTATGCTTGGAAATCAAGCATATTTTGATCTCCCTTGTTATTTCTTTACATTTCTTCTTCTTCCTTGCTGCGTTTTTTACCATTTTCTGTGTTTTTGCAGGTGTAGCAGAGTGTTATCGTCACAAAAAAAATTTCATCTTCCCTTTCCTTGCGGAAGAGAGAGGGAAATGCTTTCGTGATTCAAACTTGACCGGATTTTGGAAATTGTTTTGAAATACTCGCCTCCGTTTTGAAAATTGCGGGAAAATCCATGGGATGGGGCTCGACCTGTCGGTATGAGGTTCGACCGTTCCTGCCGCCTTTAACAAGGGTAATCGAACCAAGGACCAAAATTGTGCTTAACTTAATAAAATCATTGAAATTGTGTTCTATCCTAAATGCACAGAGAATTCAAGCAGGTGCTATGAGAATTTTGGAAAATGTAAATTGGAAAAATATGATGTATGCTTAGGAAACATTTGGAATTGAAAAGCATTTCTCAGGAAAAGATGAAAATCAATCTCTCAAAAAAACTCAGACGAAGAAGGTTTGAAAATCTCGGGAAATTTTATAAAGATTTGGAAAATCAGGCAGAAATGAGAATCTCAAGAAAGTCTTGAGAAAGTTTAAATGAGAATCTCGGGAAAATCTTGAGAAAGTTTATAAAGACTTAGAAAAATGAGAATCTCAGGAAAATTTTGAGAAAGCTTAGAAAGACTTGGAAAAATGAGAATCTCAGGAAAATTTTGAGAAAATTTATAAAGACTTGGAAAAATGAGAATCTCAGGAAAATTTTGAGAAAATTTATAAAGACTTGGAAAAATGAGAATCTCAGGAAAATTTTGAGAAAATTTATAAAGACTTGGAAAACTATGAAGAAATGAGTATCTCAGGAAAATGGGAAGAATTCCTGAGAAAAGATGATCATTTGAAAAGGAAAACATTTGTCGGGAAAACTCGGACTTTGAGAATTTTCTTAAGGAAATGATAGAAAATTTATAGAAAATTCTTTGGAGAAAGAAATTCAAAACTTAGGAAATTGAATTCCTGAGAATCTTGTCTTTTGAAATGTTGGAAAATCAACTTGGATTCTTGAGAAAGATGAAAAATTCCTTTTAAAAAGAATCTTAAGAAAATAACATTTTCAGATAAAATCATGGGAAAACTTTGATTTTGGGAAAATCCAACTTCGAATATCATCATAGTTTCTTGAGAAATCGATTCCATGAAGTGAAAATCTTTTGAGAAAATCATGAGAAAAACGAATGATGCAGATGATTTGAATGAATGAAGGCACTTTGAACGGCTTTCTGAAAAATTTGTTGGAAAAATGTGGATTAAGCCAAAGTAAATCCTTCACATATTCTGACTGTAGCCATGAATATATTCAGGTTTTATTTGAATTAATTCACAATATTTTGAAAACATTGGAAATATGAGGTGCATTTTCAAGATAGCCTAAGAGTGTAGGCTCAGTGTGACTGGTAGAAAGATGATGGATCTGGGTCTCGTCCATATTCCGACTAGGGCCGTGAATATGGATTCCACCGAGTTCATCAACTCTCTAAGAGTTGGTGCATGTGCCATTCGTGTTCATCCACGGTGAATTTTGAAAAATTGAGATATATGCATCATAGAATCAGGATATTACTGAAATCAAACTATATGAGATGCGACCTAATCTAAGCAGTAAAAGTAAATCTTATTCCAAGGTTTACATTGGATTGTTACATTGATAACATAAAGTAAGAAAAAAAATGAAATGGAGCCAAGGAATCAACATCTTCTAGATTTTCCTGCAAAATGAGAGTTAGTACAAAATAACCAAGGAAATGGACATATATACTATATACAACAAAGATATATATGTAGACATAGAAATATTTGAATTTATGCTAAATGATATATGGTAATGAAGATATATTCACAAAAAAGTAGAAGAAAAGAAAATATATGTGATAACAAGTGCACATGAAGGAATATATATATATATATATATATATATATATATATATATATATATATATATAAGTATATAGATATATATATATATACATATATACATATATATATATACATATATACGTGTACATATAGGTAGATATACATACGTATCGATATATATATACCTATAATAATACGAAAATATACATATAAAGAAAATTTCCATATAATGGGTAAAATCAGAAAATACAGGTATATACAGTTTCTGTAGGTGATTTCACACAGCCATATTTCTCAAATTATAATGTATTTTTCAATAAAAATGGGTATGGAGCTTCCCCATATACCAGTGACAAAGCATATAAAAGATGGTATCGGGATCATGAACGGATATGGATATATCAGTTCATGAATGTAGCTAATTATCAAGACTGCACACTTGCAGCAGAAAATGAATATGTGCAGGAAATGGGTTGTGGAAGTATCATGGGCTATTTCAAGGATATCATGAAAAGGATATGAAAAGCTTAGTGAAAAGGTGAAAATGTTGTGGAAAATGATGAAACAATATGTATAATTGGTGCTGCAAATGGGGTGATATTATAACAATACAGCAAACAAGAATTTAGCATTAAGCTAAGCAAAATCTCATAAAACCAATGGTGATGTTCCAGCCATAGCTTCATAAAACAAGAATTTTAGCAGCAAGCTAAACAAAATCTCATAACTCAAATGATGATGTTCCAACATAACTTCATAAAACAGGAATTTGAACATCAAGCTAAACAAAATCTCATAAATCAAATGATGATGTTCCAACATAACTTCATAAAACAGGAATTTGAACATCAAGCTAAACAAAATCTCATAAATCAAATAATGATGTTCCAACATAACTTCGTAAAACAGGAATTTGAACATCAAGCTAAACAAAATCTCATAAATCAAATGATGATGTTCCAACATAACTTCATAAAACAGGAATTTGAACATCAAGTTAAACAAAATCTCATAAATCAAATGGTGATGTTCCAGCCATAGCTTCATGAAACAGGAATTGTAGCATTAAGCTTACAAAATCTCATAAATCAAATGGTGATGTTCCAGTCATAGCTTCATGAAACAGGAATTGTAGCATTAAGCTTAAATAAAACATGATCACCTAAATCAAATGGTGAAATTCCAGCCCATAGCTTCATAAAACAGAAATTGTAGCATTAAGCTTAAACAAAACATGATCACCTAAATCAAATGGTGATGTAGCTGGATTGAATGGAATGGAGAACACGTTGAGTTCTCTGCTGGCTGGGTTGAAGGAGGGAAATGGAGAAGAGGCAGCGACCTGCGTCAAATGATCAACTAGCAAGGATCGTTCCTCTGCTGATCCTTTGCTGCTGGGTTGAAGGTAAGATGAAGGATGGGCAGCCTCCTGTCTGGAGTTTTCTGCTGCAGCTGGGCTGAATGAAAGAGACGATGCTGGATGTAGTTTTCTGATGGTGGGCTGAGGATGGTGGATGATGGGCTTTTTGCTGTGGCTGGACAAAAGGAAGACGCAGCCACTTGCTGGAGGTGCCCTGTGGCTGGGCTGAAGAAGATGAAGTGCTCCTTCACGCTGGATGAAGGAAAAGTGCAGCAACAAGGGTCGGTTTTCAATGGCTATGCTGAAGAAAGGTTGAGACGGAAGGTAATGGTTGTGTCTCTTGCAAGGGGGCTGAAAAAGGGGCAGCAGAAACATGTTGGGTTGAAGGGGATGTGGATGCAGTTGGCTGGATTTTTGCTACGGCTGATGGGTGTGTGGCAGCCTTTGGTGGGTTGAAGCAGTCGTTGGAGGTGGAAGAGAGCTCCACCCTCCGAAGCCCCTCTGCAAAACAGGAAAATCATCAATTAATCGGCTTTCCCCTCCCTTCAGCCTCAATCGGCCAACTCCTCTGGTTTGATGGCAGCTTGCTGGTGGTTCTGGTTTTCGGCTGGCTGGTGCTGAACAAGGATGGCAGTTGGCTGGAGATGGAAGACATGCGGCTGGGCTGAAACGAGGATGCAAAACTCCTTCCCCTTCAATTGAAATGGCGCTGGTGGTGGAAGATTCTGCAAAACCGAAAACGCCTCCTTCTTCAATCGGCTCCTCCTCCCTTTGGTGAATCCCCTGCCTCAAGCCCCAAAAGCTTCCCCCACTTTCATCGATCCATGGCCTCCCCTCTTTAAAGAACTTTGAATATCCTTTTCAAAAAAAGAAGAAAACGCAGCCCCCATTCATGAGGTTCCGTTACCTCATTTTTGAAATTTTTTTCTTTGAAATAGCCGTTTCAAGAGGGGCGCATTCCCTTTTTTTTTCAAAATTTGGTTTCATTTCCCTAAGTTTTAGGCAAAATCAAATTTATTACTTTAGGGAAATTCGGATGTGCCATTTAAGGCTGCCTCCTTCTAAAAAAAAAAAAATTTATTTAAACAAATCAAGAAATAAAATAAAAAGTGAGTATTGAAATAAATGAGAGGCTTTTATGGAAATGCCATCTCAACCCACTTTTAAAATCCTTTTGAAAATAAAGTTTTTGTTTTGTTTTGCAAATCTTTTATTTTCAATTGGGGTGCCACATGTGTGTGGACCCACTAAATAAATAAATAAATAAATATTGAGAAATTAATAAAAAATTGCAAATTGGTATGAACTTCGGGTGGGTCCCGCTTGAGAATAAACAACTTAACTGAGAGTCTGAGTATGATGCTAGTTCAAAGGCGGGTCCCGCTCCATTTATTTGAAGATACGAGATAAAACATTATTTGTTTTTCAAGAATTTGGAAAAATTGAGTTTTCAGGGCAAAAATATGTAAAAAAAATTTGTAAAGAGATTTAAAATCTTTTGCAAAAAGTTTTGAGATAAAATCTTTAAAATCAATATCCAAATATCTAGATTGTTTTTCTTGAGAAAATTTTTGTAATTCAAAGTCCTAGGGGTAAAATGGGAAAATTTGGTAATTTTGAATACCCCAGGGTTTTAAAAATCAATTTTGAAAAGTTTAAAAATCAAATCTGGATTGACAATTTTGAAAATCAAGAGTTCTGGATCTCCAAATGACATGTTGTGCAGTGAAATGATGCAATGCTATATGAAGACATGTTCTATGAAATGTCACTCTGAGTTCGAACTTGGAAATTCTAGTTTTTTGTCCAGAAAAAGGATTTTGAAATTTTGCAATTTGAAGATGTCTCTGAACCTAAATATAGAAATTTTGAGGCTCAAGAATGAAATTTTGGACCTTCTGCAAGGTTCAATCTTGGAAAATGACCATTTTGCCCTTCATGGGTTCCGGAGAACCGAAATGTGGTGATTGAGGGCAATATCAAGAAGGTGAGTGAAAAATTGAGGTGTTTACAGATGCCCCTCTTTGCTACTAAGCCGGCTTATGGCCGAGCTTAGTGGCAAAGAAAACACACCAAATTTGGGCTATATAAAAAAATTGCCCCAGTTAGAAAGATCTGACTGGGTATGAAGAAAATTAGCCCGAGGAAGATGGTAGATATGAAATGGAGAAATGAAGAGGAAAGACTCACTCTGTGAGAGTGAAATTCAGGTTTATGCCCTTGACCTGGATGGGACAGAAAATGCTTCGTATGGAACGAAGCTCAGGTTTGACCCTTAACCTGATTGGGGAATGGAATATCTCATCGAAATGAGACTCAGGTTTGTACCCTTGACCTGATTAGGCGAAAAATAGAATTTTGGAAGGTGAATAAGACAACTTTTCTTGAAGATGAACGAGGCGATGGAAATGGAATTGTAAGAGGCAATTTTGGAAAATGATCAAGACGATCCGGTGAATTTTTCATCATCGTGAAATATGAATAAGGTAAGGAGTAAGACGACTCTTTCGACAATGTGAAAGATGGATATGGCAATCTTTTGACGAGAATAAGGTAACTCTTTCGTCAACGCGAAAGACAGTCAAGGCAAACTCTTTCAGAGAAGAGTAAGGCAATTCTTTTGACAACGCAAAAGATGAATAAGGCAATTTTTCCAACGAAGAATAAGGCAACTCTTTTGGCACTGTGAAAGATGAACGCTGGCGATCCAAAGGAACAAGGCGATTCTTTCGATAACACGAAAGATGACAAAAGGCAATCCAAAGGAACAAGGCGATTCTTTCGACAACGCGAAAGATGACAAAAGGCAATCCAAAGGAACAAGGCAATTCTTTCGACAACGCGAAAGATGACAAAGGCAATCCAAAGGAGTAAGGCGATTCTTTCGACAACGCGAAAGATGATAAAGGTAATCCAAAGGAATAAGGAGATTCTTTCGACAACGCGAAAGATGACAAAGGTAATCCAAAGGAATAAGGCGATTCTTTCGATAACGCGAAAGAAGACAAAGGTAATCCAAAGGAATAAGGTGATTCTTTCGACAACGCGAAAGATGATAAAGACAATCCAAAGGAATAAGGCGATTCTTTCGACAACGTGAAAGATGACAAAGGTAATCCAAAGGAATAAGGCGATTCTTTTGACAACGCGAAAGATGATAAAAGGTAATCCGAAGGAACAAGGCGATTCTTTCGACAACGCGAAAGATGACAAAGGCAATCCAAAGGAGTAAGGCGATTCTTTCGATAACGCGAAAGATGATAAAGGTAATCCGAAGGAACAAGGCGATTCTTTCGACAACGCGAAAGATGACAAAGGCAATCCAAAGGAGTAAGGCGATTCTTTCGACAACGCGAAAGATGATAAAGGTAATCCAAAGGAATAAGGAGGTTCTTTCGACAACGCGAAAGATGAGAAAGGTAATCCAAAGGAATAAGGCGATTCTTTCGACAACGCGAAAGATGATAAAAGGTAATCCGAAGGAACAAGGCGATTCTTTCGACAACGTGAAAGATGACAAAGGCAATCCAAAGGAGTAAGGCGATTCTTTCGACAACGCGAAAGATGATAAAGGTAATCCGAAGGAACAAGGCGATTCTTTCGACAACGCGAAAGATGACAAAGGCAATCCAAAGGAGTAAGGCGATTCTTTTGACAACGCGAAAGATGATAAAGGTAATCCAAAGGAATAAGGAGATTCTTTCGACAACGCGAAAGATGACAAAGGTAATCCAAAGGAATAAGGCGATTCTTTCGACAACGCGAAAGAAGACAAAGGTAATCCAAAGGAATAAGGTGATTTTTTCGACAACGCGAAAGATGATAAAGGCTATCCTTTTGGAGAGAAGGCTAATCTTTCAACAATGTGAAAGATGATAAAGGCTATCATTTCGAAGATAAGGCTAATCTTTCAACAATGTGAAAGACGACAAAGGAAAATCTCTCGAAGGGGTCAAGATGCATCAATATGGACATCAACCTCTCACTTAACGTCAGGATAGCTAGAAAATATTGTCAAAATGATGAAAATTTTGTTGATTCAAAGTAATTGAAAATAATGCTCATTGTTGTGAAAATATTCCTTCTTTTCTACCTGAAGTATTACTTCCAAACAGGATTGACTTCATAGAATCAAGATTTGGAATCCAAATTGCTTGCAATTGACCTTCTTTAAAGAAGTTATCAATTTTCTTGATATGAACAGGAAAGAGAATTTGATATCATGAAACCCGTCTATGAAAGGATATTGATAATAGAATTTCACAAATTTAAAAAAGATTCTTGATAAATGTGGCAGTTTGATATCCTGGGAGCTTCTCTCATTATAATCTTCCTGCACTCTTTCGGGCTCTTTTGGGCTTTGGCTACATTCTCCTTCATTTTGGAGATGTTCTGACTTTTTTTTTTCTCTTTCTTTTTCCTCTCTTTCTCTCTTTTTTGGAAGGGTACGTTACAAACTTCTTCAACTTGGAGATGTTTCGATCCTTCTTTGATGATATTGGCTCATGGGTTAGAGATCTTTGGATGATAGCCGAAATTAAATATCTTTTGGGGATTGTCGGGAGGTTCATCGCATCTGCCTTCATCTCGACAGTGCTTTGGACTTTCCCTGGAAGAATCCGTCGCAAACTCCGTCATCTTGGAGATGTTTCAAATCTTCTTTGGCCCCGGGGGTCTACTCGCTTAATTCACCTTCATCTTGACGACAAGTGAGAGATCCCTTTTGCGGATATTTAATTGCAGCTTAGGTGATTTTGAGGAGACAGGGCTTGGATGAATTCTCTCTTTTCTCGCACTCAGGATATTTCCACTGCCTCATTTTTACAAGAATGGTCTTTAAAAATGTGCCATTGACTGTGATCAATATCAATCATCTACGGCTTTGCAAAAACATTGAACCTTCTTTTCTAGCCATATCGAGGATTTATCCTTCATCCTTTTGGTTGGCCAATAGAAAGAATTTGGATTTTGAATCCTTATTCACAAAAGCTTTGCCTTTTTGGAAGTGATACTGAAGGTAAACTGAGGTAAAATTTTGTGAAATAAAATTCTGAAATCAACAGGTAATTGATTGACAAATTGACAAAGTGTTCTTGAAATCCTTAGTAAAAGAGATCGCTTGACATCCGAGTTGACACATCCATGACGATGATACTCAATTTCGAAGGTAAATCCAATACGAAGTTGGAATTTTGAAGGTAAGTCCTGGCATAATGCTGGATTTTGAAGATAAGCCTAACTCAAAAGCTGGTTTTGAAATACCATCTGAATCAGGACTCAGGTTTTACAGGGAAAGCTGGAAGATTCGAGTCACGACTCGAGCCTTCGAAGGAAAGCTAGGAAGTTTGGTTTCTAAGGAGATAAAGTTCGGGTCGAAACCCAAATCTTCAAAGGAAAACTAGGCCAATTCAGATTTTTGAGTCGAAACTCAGATATTCAAAGGAAAGTTGTAAAGTTCGAGTTGGGGCTCGAATCTCAAAGGAAAACTGGGAAGTTCAAATTTTGAAGGAAAAAAAAAACTTGAGTTAAAACTCAAATCTTCGAAGGAAAGCAGGAAAGTTCGAGTCAGGGCTCGAATCTCAAAAAGAAACTGAAAAGTTTAGATTTTGAAGAAAAGAAAATTTGAGTTAAAACTCAAATCTTTGAAGGAAAGCAGGAAAGTTCGAGTCAGGGCTCGAATCTCAAAGGAAAATCTTTAATCAGAAGACTGAATTTTGAAAATGGACAGTGCGAGGACTGGGATTGAAAGTTTTAAGAATGGCCAGTTCGAGGACTGGATTACTTGATTTGCAATGAAAAAGACCATCACATTTAGATGTATGTGGTTTGATTTTCAGGATTAAACCCCTTATCTTGAACGGGGATATGAATAAAAATTGGAAAATCATGGAAAATGATTCAGGTTTATCCCTTAACCTGAAGGGGATAAAAAAATGGATGCAGATTTAATGCAAATGCACATGAAATGTAAATGAATGCAAAACTAATGCAAGTGGATGCATATACATGCAAAATGAGAGATTGGTTTATCCTGCCTGCATACAGAATGTTTAAAAACAAATTTTCAAAAGATGCTCCAGTGTAACTGGGAAGAGGGAATAAAATTTAAAGAAGGCTCTCTGCAGGGCAAAGACAAGATCAAATTTTGAGGAAAATTTTTGGATTTTTGGAGGAAAATATTGAGGAAAATATGGTAGACCATTGGAAGAGTATCCCATTACTAGGAATTGAGTCGTCAGAAGGATTATGACAATTGTGTTGTCATCCTTTTGCAAGGGAAATAAACAACGGAAAATATGCCTTGTTACCTAGGCGAGGTTGTCAACCACAAGGAAAATACCATTTTTGAAGGAAAGAGATATCTTTTGGAAAAACAATCCGCAAACGGATTTAGAATAAGGCGAAGGCAAGTGGGTAAACAATTTCCACCATAATAATCAAGCACGAGGAAAATAAGATGGAGAATTTTGCAAATAGACAAAAGAATTGAAAATCCATATGATTTTGGAAAATTGCAGGCAGGATACAAATGCAGCTGGAAATTCGAGATCCAGTAGAACGGAAGAAGGAAAAATCATCTGGAGTTTTGAAAGAAATGGGATATTTGAGAAAATTATCCAGGGTTTGAGAAAATAAAAGGAAAAGAATGAGAATATGGGTATTTGAAAATATTTTAGGAAAAATGTAAGAAAATAGAGGTAACATGCAATCAATCACATCCTGCATAAACATTTATGCGCATACAGCACTCCCTAAAAGGCTGAATCTAAATGCATCATTTTGAAAACAGCTGTAGGATCTTAATCCTAACTCTAGGTTCAGATCATCTTTGTCCAACCCAGTTATGCCGATATACCCGAACCAAAATCCGAGGTACGTGGCATATAATTTCAACTCCGGTTCTAAGGTAAAGTTTTCCAACATCCTTGAGTGCCTACCGATATACTTCGGACTGTGGCCTGCGGTACGTGGTAGGGGGGTGTTAACCCAAATAAGTGGCCCAGTTGTGAGGCTCTGTCCCGAACTAGGGTTTTGGAAGAGAGCCCAGCAACGTGAAGACTCGGTAATGATAGGTAATGGAGATTTGAAAAAATGATCACATGCAAGAAATAGAGGGCTCTAAATCCTAGAGAGATAGATTTTGAAAACTTTGAAGAAGCATACTTTGTTTGCATTCAGATCCTAAATTGAAGAGGGTTGTATTTAGATCTAAGTCTATGTGAACATGAAAATATCGCCTCAATCTGGTCCTACCAAACCATGCCTAGTCTATATGCAGTCAATGTCAGCTAGGTCAGAATCTAGGCTCCTAGGTTCGCATGATAGAAAAAGTAAAGAGCTGACATTTTGTGAACATAATTTCGATAATTGAACTAAGTTAAGCACATTTTTTATCAGACAAAGACAGGTCCCATCTCGGTCGCCAAACCTGTTATCGTCGCAAATTTTTTTTCGTCTTCCCTTTCCTTGCGGAAGAGAGAGGGAAATGCTTTCGCGATTCAAACTTGACTGGATTTTGGAAATTGTTTTGAAATACTTGCCTCCATTTTGAAAATTACGGGAAAATCCATGGGATGGGGCTCGACCTGTCGGTACGAGGTTCGACCGTTCCTGCCGCCTTTAACAGGGGTAATCGAACCAAGTAACAAAATTGTGCTTAACTTAATAAAATCATTGAAATTGTGTTCTATCCTAAATGCACAGAGAATTCAAGCAGGTGCTATGAGAATTTTGGAAAATGTAAATTGGAAAAATATGATGTATGCTTAGGAAACATTTGGAATTGAAAAGCATTTCTCTGGAAAAGATGAAAATCAATCTCTCAGAAAAACTCAGACGAAGAAGGTTTGAAAATCTCGGGAAATTTTATAAAGATTTGGAAAATCAGGCAGAAATGCGAATCTCAAGAAAGTCTTGAGAAAGTTTAAATGAGAATCTCGGGAAAATCTTGAGAAAGTTTATAAAGACTTAGAAAAATGAGAATCTCAGGAAAATTTTGAGAAAATTTATAAAGACTTGGAAAAATGAGAATCTCAGGAAAATTTTGAGAAAATTTATAAAGACTTGGAAAACTATGAAGAAATGAGTATCTCAGGAAAATGGGAAGAATTCCTGAGAAAAGATGATCATTTGAAAATGAAAGCATTTGTCGGGAAAACTCGGACTTTGAGAATTTTCTTAAGGAAATGATAGAAAATTTATAGAAAATTCTTTGGAGAAAGAAATTCAAAACTTAGGAAATTGAATTCCTGAGAATCTTGTCTTTTGAAATGTTGGAAAATCAACTTGGATTCTTGAGAAAGATGAAAAATTCCTTTTAAAAAGAATCTTAAGAAAATAACATTTTCAGAGAAAATCATGGGAAAACTTTGATTTTGGGAAAATCCAACTTCGAATATCATCACAGTTTCTTGAGAAATCGATTCCATGAAGTGAAAATCTTTTGAGAAAATCATGAGAAAAATGAATGATGTAGATGATTTGAATGAATGAAGGCGCTTTGAACAACTTTCTGAAAAATTTGTTGGAAAAATGTGGATTAAGCCAAAGTAAATCCTTCACATATTCTGACTGTGGCCATGAATATATTCAGGGTTTATTTGAATTAATTCACAATATTTTGAAAACATTGGAAATATGAGGTGCATTTTCAAGATAGCCTAAGAGTGTAGGCTCAGTGTGACTGGTAGAAAGATGATGAATCTGGGTCTCGTCCATATTCCGACTAGGGCCGTGAATATGGATTCCACCGAGTTCATCAACTCTCTAAGAGTTGGTGCATGTGCCATTCGTGTTCATCCACGGTGAATTTTGAAAAATTGAGATATATGCATCATAGAATCAGGATATTACTGAAATCAAAATATATGAGATGCGGCCTAATCTAAGCAGTAAAAGTAAATCTCATTCCAAGGTTTACATTGGATTGTTACATTGATAACATAAAGTAAAAAAAAAAATGAAATGAAGCCAAAGAATCAACATCTTCTAGATTTTCCTCCAAATGAGAGTTAGTACAAAATAACAAAGGAAATGGACATATATACTATATACAACAAAGATATATATGTAGACATAGAAATATTTGAATTTATGCTAAATGATATATGGTAATGAAGATATATTCACAAAAAAGTAGAAGAAAAGAAAATATATGTGATAACAAGTGCACATGAAGGAATATATATATATATATATATATAAGTATATAGATATGTATATATATACATATATATATATACATATATACGTGTACATATAGGTAGATATACATACGTATTGATATATATATACCTATAATAATACGAAAATATACATATAAAGAAAAATTCCATATAATGGGTAAAATCAGAAAATACAGGTATATACAGTTTCTATAGGTGATTTCACACAGCCATATTTCTCAAATTATAATGTATTTTTCAATAAAAATGGGTATGGATATTCCCCATATACCAGTGACAAAGCATATAAAAGATGGTATCGGGATCATGAACGGATATGGATATATCCGTTCATGAATGTAGCTAATTATCAAGACTGCACACTTGCAGCAGAAAATGAATATGTGCAGGAAATGGGTTGTGGAAGTATCATGGGCTATTTCAAGGATATCATGAAAAGGATATGAAAAGCCTAGTGAAAAGGTGAAAATGTTGTTGAAAATGATGAAACAATATGTATAATTGGTGCTGCAAATGGGGTGATATTATAACAATACAGCAAACAAGAATTTAACATTAAGCTAAGCAAAATCTCATAAAACCAATGGTGATGTTCCAGCCATAGCTTCATAAAACAGGAATTTTAGCAGCAAGCTAAACAAAATCTCATAACTCAAATGATGATGTTCCAATATAACTTCATAAAACAGGAATTTGAACATCAAGCTAAACAAAATCTCATAAATCAAATGATGATGTTCCAACATAACTTCATAAAACAGGAATTTGAACATCAAGCTAAACAAAATCTCATAAATCAAATAATGATGTTCCAACATAACTTCGTAAAACAGGAATTTGAACATCAAGCTAAACAAAATCTCATAAATCAAATGATGATGTTCCAACATAACTTCATAAAACAGGAATTTGAACATCAAGCTAAACAAAATCTCATAAATCAAATGAGGATGTTCCAACATAACTTCATAAAACAGGAATTTGAACATCAAGTTAAACAAAATCTCATAAATCAAATGGTGATGTTCCAGCCATAGCTTCATGAAACAGGAATTGTAGCATTAAGCTTACAAAATCTCATAAATCAAATGGTGATGTTCCAGCCATAGCTTCATGAAACAGGAATTGTAGCATTAAGCTTAAATAAAACATGATCACCTAAATCAAATGGTGAAATTCCAGCCCATAGCTTCATAAAACAGAAATTGTAGCATTAAGCTTAAACAAAACATGATCACCTAAATCAAATGGTGATGTAGCTGGATTGAATGGAATGGAGAACACGTTGAGTTCTCTGCTGGCTGGGTTGAAGGAGGGAAATGGAGAAGAGGCAGCGACCTGCGTCAAATGATCAGCTAGCAAGGATCGTTCCTCTGCTGATCCTTTGCTGCTGGGTTGAAGGTAAGATGAAGGATGGGCAGCCTCCTGTCTGGAGTTTTCTGCTGCAGCTGGGCTGAATGAAAGGGACGATGCTGGATGTAGTTTTCTGATGGTGGGCTGAGGATGGTGGATGATGGGCTTCCTGCTGTGGCTGGAATAAAGGAAGACGCAGCCACTTGCTGGAGGTGCCCTGTGGCTGGGCTGAAGAAGATGAAGTGCTCCTTCACGCTAGATGAAGGAAAAGTGCAGCAACAAGGGTCGGTTTTCAATGGCTATGCTGAAGAAAGGCTGAGACGGAAGGTAATGGCTGTGTCTCTTGCAAGTGGGCTGAAAAAGGGGCAGCAGAAACACGCTGGGTTGAAGGGGATGTGGATGCAGTTGGCTGGATTTTTGCTACGGCTGATGGGTGTGTGGCAGCCTTTGGTGGGTTGAAGCAGTTGTTGGAGGTGGAAGAGAGCTCCACCCTCCGAAGCCCCTCTGCAAAACAGGAAAATCCTCAATTAATCGACTTTCCCCTCCCTTCAGCCTCAATCGGCCAGCTCCTCTGGTTTGATGGCAGCTTGCTGGTGGTTCTGGTTTTCGGCTGGCTGGTGCTGAAGAAGGATGGCAGTTGGCTGGAGATGGAAGACCTGCGGCTGGGCTGAAATGAGGATGCAAAACTCCTTCCCCTTCAATGGAAATGGCGCTGGTGGTGGAAGACTCTGCAAAACCGAAAACGCCTCCTTCTTCAATCGGCTCCTCCTCCCTTTGGTGAATCCCCTGCCTCAAGCCCCAAAAGCTTCCCCCACTTTCATCGATCCATGGCCTCCCCTCTTTAAAGAACTTTGAATATCCTTTTCAAAAAAAGAAGAAAGCGCAGCCCCCATTCATGAGGTTCCGTTACCTCATTTTTGAAATTTTTTTCTTTGAAATAGCCGTTTCAAGAGGGGCGCATTCCCTTTTTTTTTCAAAATTTGGTTTCATTTCCCTAAGTTTTAGGCAAAATCAAATTTATTACTTTAGGGAAATTCGGCTGTGCCATTTAAGGCTGCCTTCTTCTAAAAAAAAAAAAAATTATTTAAACAAATCAAGAAATAAAATAAAAAGTGAGTATTGAAATAAATGAGAGGCTTTTATGGAAATGCCATCTCAACCCACTTTTAAAATCCTTTTGAAAATAAAGTTTTTGTTTTGGTTTGCAAATCTTTTATTTTCAATTGGGGTGCCACATGTGTGTGGGCCCACTAAAAAAAAAAAAAAATAAATATTGAGAAATTAAGAAAAATTTGCAAATTGGTATGAACTTCGGGTGGGTCCCGCTTGAGAATAAACAACTTAACTGAGAGTCTGAGTATGATTCTAGTTCAAAGGCGGGTCCCGCTCCATTTATTTGAAGATACGAGATAAAACATTATTTGTTTTTCAAGAATTTGGAAAAATTGAGTTTTCAGGGCAAAAATATGTAAAAAAAAATTGTAAAGAGATTTAAAATCTTTTGCAAAAAGTTTTGAGATAAAATCTTTAAAATCAATATCCAAATATCCAGATTGTTTTTCTTGAGAAAATTTTTGTAATTCAAAGTCCTAGGGGTAAAATGGGAAAATTTGGTAATTTTGAATACCCTAGGGTTTTAAAAATCAATTTTGAAAAGTTTAAAAATCAAATCTGGATTGACAATTTTGAAAATCAAGAGTTCTGGATCTCAAAATGACATGTTGTGCAGTGAAATGATGCAATGCTATATAAAGACATGTTCTATGAAATGTCACTCTGAGTTCGAACTTGGAAATTCTAGTTTTTTGTCCAGAAAAAGGATTTTGAAATTTTGCAATTTGAAGATGTCTCTGAACCTAAATATAGAAATTTTGAGGCTCAAGAATGAAATTTTGGACCTTCTGCAAGGTTCAATCTTGGAAAATGACCATTTTTCCCTTCATGGGTTCCGGAGAACCGAAATGTGGTGATTGAGGGCGATATCAAGAAGGTGAGTGAAAATTTGGGGTGTTTACACAGAGGTGGAGACTACTAACCTTGATTGATAGTGTGAAACACATCATCAAGGTGAACCGGCCCTACCTTCATCCAGTTTTCTGAGCCCTTCGATCGAGAATCGGCACACATCCCATCCTCAGTGGATCTCGAACGTGTTGCAGCTGCAAAAGTGTTGTTCTTGGTGAAGTTCCGGCATCCTCGAACCGTTCGGGATGCCAAGGCCAAGCCACTGTCTGCTCTTCTTCTTCCCCACGATCGTCGGATCGCCCGAGAGGTAGGTCTTCTTCTCCCTTCTCTTCTAGCTAAAACCGAATTGTGTGTGTTGATTTTTATTTTATTATCTTTCTGAGTGTTTCTTGTTTTTCTTTTTGTTTCAACCTTAGAATAGACCCCGTGCACAGACCAACACGTTAGGTTAGGTTTATTGCATTGTTTGATTCGTTGGAATTTTGATTTTCAACATTTTTTTCACCCAAATCGTGAAAATCGGCTAGATCCTCATCTAGCCGATTTTCCAAGTTTGTCCAGTGTGTTCATGGTTCTGTTCTACAGAAAATCCAATAAAAACATTTTCATTTTGATTCATTTTAGTGGTTGGGTCTGATTGTGTTTCATTTTTCTGAAAAAGAAAATAAGAATCGGCTAGATTAAGTCTAGCCGATCTTTGGATTTTAATACGTATAGGGTCTGTCATTATTTCCTGTGTTGTGACTATGTGATCTGAGTTTCCTCCACTATTTCCAGTATCATTTAGTCTCGTTTTAGGGGAAGTGGATTTTTTATGTGTTGCATGAGAAGTTTTTGCCAAAATCGTGAATGAATGTTGGAAGTTGTGTAAGTGTATGTGATTCTCTTGTGCCTTTCGTGTGGTTTACTGTTTGTGTAGTAGTTGACAATCTCGTAAATTTGTGTGAGTCAAATTCATTGTTTTAGGATCGTCTTAATTCTTGTTTTTGGTGTTTTCAAGTTTTAGGTATTTTTTTTATATTAAAAAAATCAAAAGTCGAGTTGTGATCTCTTGTTTAATTTTCCAGTTGGTTGTAGAGTCTTTCATAGTTTATTATATCCGAAATTCATGTCATTCCAGCTCTTCATATTATGTTAGTTTAGATGTTGTTTTTGAGAAATGTTTAGTATTTGAATTTTCCATGATTTGTTTATTAGAATAGTCGTTTAGCTAGTTGGGCGTGTTAGGTGTTTTATGATTTCCAGCATAGTGTTGTTCATGTTTTTATTCGTGCAATTAGGAGTTTTTGATCATATATTACTTTAGTTTATCAAAGTATTTGTCATTTAGTTTAATCATTTTATTCCGATTTTACTAAGTTAGTATTTTTAGGTCTTCTTCTTCCCCAAGGAGGGGCGGCAGCCATTAGAGCTCCATTTGAGCTCTAGGCTATTTTTGGTAGATCTTAGAAATTAGGTAAGTTCATTAAGGTGTCTAGGTTCAATGAATTAGGGTTAATGCTTTAGACGTTTTTAGGGTTTCAATTAAGTAAGTCTTGAATTAGGTGTAGCATTTAATTCTAGGAAATTGTGCTTTCTATTTGAGTATTTTCATTACCTAGGTAAGTTTTAAATTCATTGGCCTAGAAAATAGCTTCAATAGGGTTAACGAGTTTTGAGAAGGAAGGAAATTAAGGTAATTGAATTTGAAAACGTTTTTGGAAATAGTGGATTCTTCAAAAATCGTGTGGAGCATTTAAAGAGAGGATTAAATTTGAGTTGTGTATTAAAAAGGAGTTACTTACTTAGCTTTGGAAAGTGATTTTGAAATTCAATTAAATTTCCAAATTTGGTGTCCACAATTTCAAGAAAGGAGTAATTACAATTAAATTTTGTCTTGGAAAGCAAAAATCGTGGGGTTCTCTAGGCTAGACGTTTCCTTTTTCCAAAGTGGACTTTAAAGCTATTTAAGGAGTGTAACTCCCCATTTAATTGGACGATTTTTGATAATCCAACTCTCCAGAATTCGATAATTGATATTTATTACCTTTTTTTTCCAACCTTCTACATTAAATTCGTTTAGATTTGAATTAATTTTAGGTAGGAAGTAGGTTACTCATTAGATATATCTTAAATAGGGGTGATTTACTCTAGTAGGCGTAGTTAGTGCAATTAATTATTCATTCTCATTTTAGGTGGTTAATTAATTAGATTTACATTAGTAAGTTACTAAAGTAATCAATCTAACCTAGCTAACCTAGGTGAATCGAGTATCTAGACCTAGTCAACCTAGTCAATCTAGTTGACCCAGTTAATTGAGTCAAATCGAGCTTAACCTAGTCAAACTGAGCCTAGCCTAGTCAAAACCGAACCCAGTTAGCTAAGTCAAAACCTAGTCTGAGTCACAACCTAGCCTAAGTCAAGTCCTAGACCAAACCTAACCCAACCTTAAGTCAATCGAGCCTACCTATTCGAACCTAACCTAGTCAATCTAATTGACTTAGTTAGATGAGTTAAGACCTAACCCAAACCGAACCTAGCTAAGTCAAGACCGAGCCTAATTGAGCCAACCGAATCTAGTCTTAGTCGAACCTAGCATTTGCATCATTATTTTAGCTTAGTGTTAGTCATAAATTGCCATTTACGATTATTCTTTAAATCATTTAGTAATAGTGCATTCAATAGCAGCATATGCACTGTCAATTAGTCTCATTTAGATTGCATTAGGGTTATTTTGCATTCTTAGTGTTCAAAATAGAGTTATTTAGTGAATAGTGCACTCAAAGAAAAACTTGATTTTTGCCCTATCGTACTATCGTTATTTTATGTGCAAAAATTCTGAGTTTTTAGAATTTTTTTTTCTATTCACTTTATTGGCGTGTTAGCTGACTGCAAACCTAATTTCAGCTCGATCCGAGTTGGTTTGGTCTGATTTTTAAGCGTTTTGTGAAAACCGCTTTTTCTGGTTTTTAAATTTCGGGACTTTTGATATCCTGATTTTTCCCATTTTTGAAACGCTTATATCTGGAGTTCCAGATATCGTTTTGTCATTCTGTAAAAATTGTCAGATTATTTAATCTGTTAGTTACAGAATAGAACAAATTTTGGGAAAATCGGACATCGTTTGCTTTGTCAAACAGTGGTTTTTGGACAATCTGTCAGAACTCTATTTTACACTAGTTAGGGGCATATTTGTAATTTATTTAGTTTCGGCATTTTAGGATTGTTTTCAGTATTTTATGCATCTTAGGAGCAGCATCTGCATCATACAGCATTGTTAGATGTAGTTTAGCTAATTTTAGGATTAGTTTAATTGTTTATTTAATTATTTTCTGATAATTAAACTTAGTTTTATTAATTTCTTAAAAATTAGACTTAGTTTCCTTTATAGTTTTCATTCTTAGAATAAAATACTAACTTTGCATTTTCCTGTGCTTTTAGGTTGAAAAGCATATTCGTTTTTCCAGGGTTCATTGTCCAAGTACGAAGATTGTTTAATTGGCGAAAGGACCAAAATACCCCTGGCGTGCAACTGAAGATTGGACTGCTTTTTCAAGCCTTATAGTGATTAATTGTATTTTAATTAGCTTTGTAATTGTAGATTGCACTTTATAATTAATAAATTAATTTTTGAGAAATATTCTGAGTAATTCCTGTTCTCTGAGGATTCGACCCGTACTTACCACTTTGTGGAAAGTCGGTTTTTCTACTTTTGGTTGATGATTTTCCAAAGTTTTTATTGAAAATTATTGTTTTAAAAATATCATTTCAAAATATCAACCAAATTTTGGCGCCGTTGCTGGGGAACGGCGAATTACTTACTTTATTTCTTAGAGTTTAATTTATTAATCTGTTTTAGTTAGTTACTTAGTTGTTTTATTTTTAGTTAGTAGGATTATTAAGTGAATATAGGATTAACATAGTTAGTAAATATAGGATTCACGTACTGTTCTTTCTAGGATTCACTTAATTTTCATTCTACGAGGAGCGATTAGACGGGTGGGTTTTAGAAAAACTTATTTTGTGATTTCCTGTATTTATCTTTTCAGTATTTTAGAATAATTTACTTGGTTAGTTTATTTATTTAGTTATATAGTTCTGACATAGATAGTCAGCATAGTTGTTTTTTTTAGCTGTTGTTATTTGTGTTATTTACATTTTAGTACCTGTGTTAGTTTAGATTTAGATTTAGGTCGTGTGCTTACATCTGGTCTTAGTACCAGTGTATGCAGGGGCGACGAGGTCTAGGAACACCATTACATCCATTTGTTGATAACCCAGAGAGAATTTTACATTCTCATCGAAGTTCAACAACAATGACTGACATGGATCCTCCACCTCCACCCCCAGTTCATCCACGTCCTCTGAGGGAATACTTCATTCCCACAGACTATGTTGAGGCATCCTGCATTCGGAGACCTGATGTAGGAGCGCGTCATTATGAGATTAAGACCAACATTATTCAGATGCTCCCATCTTTTTATGGCCTTAGTCACGAGGATCCCTACCGGCATTTAGATGAATTCCTCGAAATCTGTTCTACGGTAAAGATACAGAATTTCGATGAAGACGCTTTGAGGTTGACTCTATTCCCATTTTCATTGAAGGACAAAGCCAAGTATTGGCAAAAGTCCTTAGATTCTGTAGAAATAGAGTCTTGGGATCAGTTACAGCAGGAGTTTCTTCGGAAATACTTTCTCATTGGTCGTACGAACCAATATCGTCGAGCCATCACTAGTTTTGCAGAACTAGAAGGTGAGCACTTCCATGAGACCTGGGAGAGAATGAAGGATCTCCTCAGGAAATGTCCCCATCATCAGGTGCCGAGATGGCAACTGGTGCAAAGCTTCTACGATGGATTATCTGACAGGAATCGTCAGATGGTCGACTCTTCATATGGGGGAACATTCATGCTGAAGAGCGAGGATGAAGCATGGAGGTTATTTGATACACTAGCCGAGAATTCCCTCCACCATACTTCGAGCTCTCATTCTGATAGAGCCACACCCAGCATTCAGAAGAAAGCTGGTGTTCTTGAGATTGGTCCATCTACTGCACTACAGTGCAAGGTAGACATGATTGCTCAGAAGCTGGACCAGCTTCTCTCAGGACCGCCCACTACACAGCAGGTGTGTACTCTATGTGCCAGTCTGACACACGATATCACTGAATGCCCTTCGGTAGCTTAGTACCCTGAATTTGTTCAAGAACAAGTTCAGACAACTCAGTGTTACGTCAGATTGCCGAATAACCTATTCTCATCTACATATAATCCGGGTTGGCGTAACCATCCCAATTTTTTATGGAAGAATCCACAGTCTTCCATGCAGATGCCTACTTCCTCTCAGCCAGCTCGACCGCCATCTTTTTCTCAGACATTCCAGAGGTCGAGTTATTCTCAGTCTTCTACTTCATTTCCTCCCTCGATTCAGCAGAAGTCTGCCCCGTAGACATCTTTTGAGGAGAGACTTCTCCAGGCATTCCAAGAGGTGAAAACCTCTAATCAGAACACCTTCGAGAAGTGTAGCCAGATATTGAGCTCACATACGCAGTCCATTGCGAAGTTAGAGTCGCAAATGGGACAGTTAGCAGAGGCTATCAGTAGGAGACCCGAGGGTACATTGCCGAGCCAGGCTGTCATGAACCCGAAGGGCAAGGACCAGATGAATGGAAGCCTGTTTCATACTGAGACACAACAGCAGGCCAAATCTGTTATGGCCCTGAGGAGTGGACGTGAGTATCACGTTGAGAGCAAAGAGAGTAGAGAGAAGATAGAGGAGCCAGCGACCATTGTTTCACTTGCGTTGGCTCAGACATCATCACCATCCCCACCATCATCTTCTTCACCTTCATCATCTTCGTCCTTAGTTCAGAAGAAGGATAGGAGTGAACCTTCTCACAAAAAGGAGGAACCATTCGAGTATATTCCCCCGCCACCCTATCCCAAAGCATTAGAGTCTCCTGGATTTAGAGGGAAGCAAGGTGCGAAGATCCAGGACATGCTTGACATCTTCAATCATGTGCAGATCAACTTACCTTTGCTTGATGCGATTCAGCAGGTGCCGGCATATGCCAAATTCCTGAAGGAGCTATGTACACAGAAGCGGAAATCTAGAGAGAGACTTCCTAACAGGGTCCATCTTACTGAGCAGGTGAGTTCAGTACTTCAGCATCAGACACCACCAAAGCTCAAGGACCCTGGAGCCCCGATCATTGCTTGTACCATAGGGAACATCCGGATAGAACGCGCATTGCTCGATCTTGGAGCAAGAGTGAACATTCTGCCCGGGTATTTCTTTGATTCTTTCAGGATAAGAGAGATGAGATCGACTCCTATTACACTTCAGCTGGCAGATCGTTCTGTCAAGGTACTGAGATGTGTCTTGGAGGACGTGCTAGTTAAGGTGGATGACTTTTATTTTCCCGTTGATTTCATCATTCTGGATATGGAAGGAGTAGATAGCCAACACCAGACTCCGATCATTTTGGGCAGACCATTCTTGGCGACTGCCAATGCGTGCATCAACTATAGGACCAGAGCCATGGATCTCTCATTCGGCAATAGGAAGGTCAAGCTGAATATTTTTAATGCCGCGATGGGACCACCAGGAGACATGGACTGCTTTCATGTAGATATTGCACAGGAATTATTGGAGGAGCAGCCCGAGTTGTATATTACTGAGGATTCCTTAGAATTGTACCATATAGAGAAGAATAGTTGGATAGATACCGTAGATGTGTCTAGAGTGTCGTTGGAGAGATTACCTGTGGGAGCTATCATTGAGACTCTTCCACCACTTACGAAGACCCCTGCCAAATCTTCGATCGAGTCACCTCCGAAACTTGAGTTGAAACCCTTACCGGATTCTCTCAAGTATGCATACCTCGGAGATGATAAGACTCTGCCTGTGATCATCTCGTCCCTGCTCACTGAGGAGCAGAGATTGTTGACTATTCTGCGAGAGCACAAGGCATCGATTGGCTGGGGAGTTGCTGATTTGAAGGGGATTGATCCTTCATTCTGCATGCATAGAATTCATTGCGATGAGGAAGTTAAGCCAGTGAGAGATATGCAGAGAAGGGTAAATCCTAACATGAAGGAAGTGGTGAAGAACGAGGTGGTGAAGTGGTTGGATGCCGGAATCATTTACCCTATTTATGATAGCTAGTGGGTCAGTCCAATTCAGGTTGTGCTGAAGAAGTCAGGACTCACTGTTGTAGAGAACGAGAAGGGTGGGAGAATTCCGATGAGGACCACTACAGGATGGCGGGTCTGTATCGATTATCGGAAGCTGAATGTGGCAACTAGGAAAGATCATTTCCCATTGCCATTCATTGATCAGATCTTAGAGAGACTCGCAGGACAGAGCTACTACTGCTTTTTAGATGGATACTCAGGATACAATCAGGTAGTTGTCCATCCTGACCACCAGGAAAAGACTACATTTACATGTCCTTATGGCACCTTCGCATTCAGATGTATGCCATTCGGGCTCTGCAATGCCCCGGCAACTTTTCAGAGGTGTATGCTTGCTATCTTCTCAGACATGATAGATGATGTGATGGAGGTTTTCATGGATGATTTTTCAGTGTATGGCTCTTCATTTGAAGATTGCCTCCAAAAACTTACTCGAGTACTGAGTAGGTGTGCGGAGACAAATCTTGTCCTCAGTTGGGAAAAGAGCCATTTTATGGTCCATGAGGGGATTGTGCTTGGACACATTGTGTCCAAGCGAGGCATTGAGGTTGACAGAGCAAAGGTGGAATCCATTTCCTGTTTGACTCCACCCACCTCTGTGAGGCAGATTCGATCATTTTTAGGGCATGCGGGCTTTTATAGGCGGTTTATAAAAGATTTCAGTAAAATCTCTCGACCGCTGTGTACGTTATTAGAGAAAGACCAGCCCTTTGTTTTTAGCGAGGATTGTATAAAGGCCTTTGAGATTCTCAAAGAGGCCTTGATTACTGCACCCATTTTGAGACCTCCGGATTGGACTCTCCCATTTGAGATCATGTGCGATGCATCTGATTATGCTATGGGGGCTATTTTAGGACAACGCATTGATAGGAAGCCCTATGTGATCTACTATGCGAGTAGAACTCTGTCTGATGCTCAGATGAATTATACTACGACAGAGAAGAAGCTACTTGCGGTAGTTTTCGCATTGGACAAGTTTAGGTCCTATTTACTCGGTTCGAAGGTGGTTGTTTATTCTGACCATGCGGCATTGAAATATTTGTTGAATAAGAAAGACACCAAACCGAGATTTATTCGTTGGGTTCTACTACTACAAGAGTTTGATCTCGAGATTCGAGATAAGAAGGGAAGCGAAAATGTAGTAGCAGACCATCTTTCCAGACTGATCGTGGAGACCACGCAGGATCAGAGACCAATCAATGATTCTTTCCCCGACGAGCAGATCATGTCAGTCAGTACATCACAGTTACCCTGGTTTGTAGATATTGTGAACTATCTGGTTTCGAGACGGATCCTTGAGCATTGGAACAAGAATGAGCGTGAGAGATTCCTATCTCAGGTGAGGCAATATTATTGGGATGAACCAGAGTTGTTCAAATACTGTGCAGACCAGATCATTAGGAGATGTGTTCCGGAGGAGGAGTACAAGTCCATTCTTAGTTTTTCCCATTCGTTAGCCTGTGGAGGGTATTTTAGCAATAGGAAGACGGCTGCAATGATTTTGCAGTCAGGATTTTATTGGCCCACACTCCACAGAGATGCTCATGAGTTTTGTAGGCGATGTCATCAGATTGGGAACATGTCCAAGAGAGACATGATGCCCTTGCTTCCGATTTTGATAGTCGAGATTTTTTATGTTTGGGGCATTGATTTCATGGGACCATTCCCGCCTTCATTTGGAAATTTATACATTCTTGTGGAGGTTGATTATGTGTCCAAGTGGGTCGAGGCTGTGGCAACCAAGACCAATGATCATAGAGTGGTGCTTAAGTTCATTAAGCATAACATTTTCAGTCGTTTTGGTGTGCCACGTGCGATGATTAGCGATGGTGGCAAGCATTTTAGGAATGTTCAGATAGCTTCTCTGCTGAGAAGATATTCTGTCAATCATAGATTCACCACTCCATATCATCCGCAGACTAGTGGATAGGTTGAGGTTTTGAATAGGGAGATTAAGCGGATTTTAGAAAAGACAGTTTGCCCGGACCGCAAGGATTGGTCCCAACGCTTAGATGATGCACTTTGGGCATATAGAACTGCATTTAAGACTCCCATTGGCATGTCCCCGTATCGCCTTGTATTCGGGAAAGCATGTCATCTTCCTGTCGAGCTAGAGCATAGAGCGTATTGGGCTATCAAGAAGTTGAATTTTGACCTCACCCAGGCTGGAAAAGAGAGAGCACTGCAGCTCTCAGAATTAGAGGAACTCAGGAATGATGCGTATGAGAATGCCAAATTATACAAAGCTCGCATGAAAGCGTTTCATGATAAGTACATTGTGAGAAAAGTGTTTGAGCCAGAGCAGAAAGTGTGGCTATACAATTCTCGTTTGTATTTATTCCCAGGGAAGTTGAGATCAAGATGGACAGGACCGTACATTGTGAAAGAAGTATTTCCACATGGAGCAGTGACATTATTTGATCCTATGACCCAAGGTACATTCAAGGTGAATGGGCAAAGATTGAAGCCCTTTATTTCAGATTCCTTGCAGGATGGTGAGTGTGAGATAGTGCTTCTCACGAAGGCATGAGGATTCAACCTGAGGGATGTATCATATGTACACTAGTTTGTTTTTCTTTCATTTCAGTATTTTTCTTTATTCAGTATTTTATTTCATATTTGCTAACTTTCGTTTTGATGTATGCAGGATGAATCTAACACTTAGTGTATCAGTTACCAGGTACAGAGAAGAGCTTTTAAAGAATTCAAAGATCAGATGAAATTTAGCTTCAGAAGCTCAAAGCAGATCAGGTTTTACCTATCCTTTCTCCCATATTCTTATTGTCTTTTAGTGTGCATGTGCATTGCATTTTTATATATTTTATATGCCACTAGGGACAGTGTCATTCAAGCATGGGGGGGTGGTTTAGATGCACACTAAAATTTTTTATTATTATTTTATGTCTGGTAACTAAGGTAGGCATTTGAGAACAAGTTATAGCATATATGATTGTTTTTGGCATAATCTAACAGTTTAGATATTTTTAAGCCCCATGTAAAAAAAAAATTCTGAACTGATTCGAATAGAGTAGTTATTTATGAGAAAATTCAAAGAAAGATAGTATTTCATTGTTAGAAAATTTTGAATCACTTTAGTAGAAGTATGCACAGTATGTTTTGTGAAAGAAATAAACAATGGAAAGATGCTTTTGAAAAATGAGTTTAAAAGAATAGAGCTACATTTAGTTGTTGATGTCTTCGTGAATCCTAGTAGTGGAACTCAGACACGAGATGAAGTGTTTTAGTATCTTACGAAAAGGATAACGAAGGAGATCATCTTCTCATCTAGTCGATATCTGTGGCCTTTGTAGTTTGAGTAAGTAGAGTCTGAAGGGTGTTTTACACCTGGTGCCCTAAAGCCAGTTGGTTTGGGAGCCACCGGTTCGAAAGCTTGTTACATGGACTGCATAGAAAGCCTAAGAGATAGAGGCATTGCACATGACGAGAGGAAGACTATACGTAAACTATTAGAATAGAAGGTCTAGTGACTCGAGCAATTAAGTCTGAGGGATACTTTGTATCTAGTGCCCTAAGGCCGTCCGACTTTGGAGTCACTGACCCAAAGCTCGCTACACGGGTCACGAAAACTGACTATTCGAAATAGTGCTCAGGTGAGAAGAATGTTCAAGAGTGAAAATGGAGAAAAAAGTGAGAAATTGAAAATCCAAAGAAAGAAAAAGAATGTGCTGAATGAGAAAATTTTCATTGCTTAAGAATATGTGTGCATTACTGTGCAAAAAATATACAAGTGAGGATAAATAAGTAAAACATGAGAATACTTGATTTTCTGAGAAAAAATCATAAAATGGCTACAATGTTAGAAAAGTGAAGAAAAAAAGAATTTTTACTGTGGTGGCACGAGATTTTTAAACTTGTTTTGAGAATGTCAATTACATGAAATATTTGTTCCAACTGCTTTCTTAATTGCCTAATATTTTTGAAAATCATCCTGGCATTTCATCAATGTTTGTGGGTAGCATCTCTGTAAACCTTCACGAGACCTTACTCGTTGTAAACACCCCAAATTTTCACCCTTATCCAGTGCTTACATTTCATGTGTCATTGCTTATCATTGCATGAATTCAGCATATCATTGCATTGCATAGCATAGCATTGCATGTCATTACATCTCATCTTCGAGATCCAACACTCCTGTTTTCAAAACATTCAATCCAGATTTGAGTTTTAAAGCTTTCTTTCAAAATCAATTTCAAAACCTGGGTTTTTAGTCAACATTCCATCATTTTCCAACCGCAAGACCTCATATTTCGAAATATTTTCTCAGAAAACAATCTGGATTTATTTCAAACTCAATTTCAATTGTTTTCAATTCTCAGATGAGACCCATTTAGGTGGTGTCGCTTCTGGATTCCTTTACTTGTCAAAAATCTCCAAAAATTTCAGAGTCCTAGTTGGATCAGGACTCTTTTTCCAGAGTCCAGTCGGATCAGAACTCTACTTTTCACTACCTTTTTACCTGCTTTCTGAGAAAACCTTTCAAAATCTTCTATTTCGTCCAAAATTTCAGAGTCCTGGTTGGATCAGGACTCTTCTTCAAGAGTCCAGTCGGATCAGGACTCTTCTTCAGAGTTTCAACTGGATTGGGACTCTAATCTTTTACAACAATTTTATCCATTTTCAATCAAATCTTTCAAAAAGAGTAAAAAACTCAGAGTTTAGTCAAAACAGGACTCTGTTCAGAGAGTCCTAGTTGGATCAGGACTCTGATCCTGATTTCAATTTTGATAAAATCTTTCAAAAATCTTTCCATTTATCAAATTTGTTACACTTTTATCAAAGAATTTCAAAATTCTAAGGTTTTATCTCAGAGTCCTGATCAAATCAGGACTCTACCCCAGAGTCCTGATCGAAGTAGGAATCTATCCAAAATTGATTTTCTCACTTCATTTTCAGTGGTTTTCAAAAGCTTTGCCCAAATTTTATCATTTGCTCATCATAAACCAAAATTCTTAGAGTTCTGATCGAATTAGGACTCTTTCTTAGAGTCCTAATCAGATCAGGACTCTGAACCAAAACTTCAATTTCATCCTGTTTCTAACTGTCTTTCAAAATTCTCTTATTTGTTTTCTCAGAAAATCTAAAAATCTGAAAGTCCTAGTTCAATCAGGACTCTGTCCTTAGAGTCTCAGTTGAATCAGAACTCTCTTTTATTTCAATATTTGTTATTGTTTTCACTGTTTTGACAAGTTATTTCGTCCGTTTTTCAGAAAATACCAAAAAAATCTAGAGTTTTAGTCCGATCAGGACTCTGTCCCGGAGTCCTAGTCTAGTCAGGAGTTTGTTTTGAAGTCCGTTGTCATTTCCATTTTTCATTTATTTCCATTTATTTTCAAAATTTAGGTCATTTTGTAGAGTCCAGTTAATCCAGGACTCTATTTTAGAGTTCTGATCGAGTTAGGAGTCTAACCCTAACTGTATTTTCTGACTTGTTTCACCATTTTCGATGAAATCTTTTCAAAAATTCTTTTATTTGGCTTTTAAAAACCAAAATCACAGAGTCCTAAAAATCCAGGACTCTAACCCGGGGTTCCAGCTCGCTTGAGACCCTATTTTCAAAAACCTTGAATTTCAAATATTGATTTTAACTTTTTTTTTAAGCCATTTTCAGTATTTATTTCAAATTTTTAAAACTCTGATGTGGGGTCCACTCAGTTGGCGCCATATCCAGAGGAGTTCTGACCCAGTTGGAACTCTGTGCCATTTCAAAACTTTTAATTTCAAGTCTACTTTTGAATCTCTTTTGAAAACTCCTTCAATTTCAAGTTTTAAAATCGCTTTTTGAAAAAAAACTCAAGTAGAGCCCACACGGGGTGGCGCCATATTTGAGTAAGTCAGGGCTAGACTAGGGTTAGTCAGTGTCTTGGTTAGTGTTAGAGGTTTAGAAGGGTCAAAAGTTATTTTAAAAACTCATTTTGAAGTTTGGATTTTAAAACTAGTGTTTTTAAAAGGTTTTTAAAGAACTTTAAAAACCCAAATGTGGAAAATGCCAAGTGGCATCACATTTGGGGATTTTTTAGGATTAGCTAGGGGTTAATTAGGCATTATTTAGGATAATTTAGGCTAGGGGTATATAGGTCATTCCACCCCAAAATCGCCCCCCCCTTTAGAAGTCCAAAAATTTCAAATTTGCTAATTTTCAAAACCTAAAAAGTTTCTATAAATTGAGACCCATAGGGGGTCGATTTTTCCAGCCACCTTTAGAGCAAGTCTTGGAGATTCTCTCTCCTCTCCATCCCTTCCTCCATTGCTGCAACTCCAAGGTGAGAAATTTTATTAATTTCTTTAGTTTTATTTAATATTTTTCATGATTTAATGCTAGTTTAACCATTGGTACCATCTATTTCATGGATTCAACCATGATTCAACCTCAAGAACCATCAAGAACGGTCCAAGAAGATGATCTAACACTGTTTTTAGTGTTTTCCAGGGATTCTAATCCATTAGAATTGATTTTAGCACTATTCTTTTTATTATTAACCAATAAAACATGTGATTTACCCTTTTTATGGGTTAAATCCATGTCTTTAAAGGTAAAATCAAATTCCAGTCATTGATTCCTTGATTTTATTTTATTTATTTTTTTATTTATGTTTATTTTACGTTTTCCAGTATAGAAATAATTTTTATTTACTGTTTTAGTGTTTATTTTATTGTTTTTCATTAATTAATGCATGTTTTCTCAAGTTTCTTAGATTTCTGTGTGTTTTTTAGTTTAGAACAGAAAAGAGCATGCTGTTTCGGATTGAAATATGTGCTGTTAATTTCTGATTTTTTTATATGTGATGAATGCATATGTTATTGATCTACTGTAAAAAAATCAGAGTTTTTGGACTTCGGGAACCCTGTCAGAAAAATCAGACATCAAATCGGGTTTTTAAAACTTTAAAATCATTGTTAAAATCAAAAAGGTAACTTGCTGTTATGATATTTTTCTCATCTTATATCCGATTTTAGATCTGTAAAGTGTCATGGATTCACATTGATTATATCTAGCTACTGTGAAATTTTCAGAATTTTTTATTACTGTTTAGTATTTGTACTCTGTCAGAAACTCCGATTTTCAATTTACAATTCATTGGGGTTTATCAAAACCCTAATCAGACTTGTGTTGTTTATAAATCCCAAACCACAGATCCGATTCATGATATGTAAAAAGTGAGTATTAGTATTTTTATGTCACCTGTTCACTGTTAAAATCGCAGATATTTTGAATGAGTTATGTTATTTATCCCAGAATTTTCAATTGAAAGTATCAGTCAGGACCAAAGTTAAAATCAATATATTCAAGTCCGAATTGTCGGATCGGTATCTCCCTGGTTTTAAAAGCTTTTTCAGATCTGTAAAAAGGAAAAGTTTTGTTTTTTTGTCTATTTGTTATTTGTAAAATTTCATAGATTTCCATGGAGGTTTGACCCCTGGTTTGGGTCCTGGACTGAGACTGGTTGGTGAACTAGGTCAAAAATAGCATATTTTTAGGGTTTGATGCTATTTTCGGATTAATTTAATGCCAAAAAAATATTTTTATAATTCTAATTTGATATTAGGGTTATAAAAAGTGCAGGTACCAACTTTGAGGATTTTTAGAATCTGTTTGATGTTTGAATGACTTAAATTGCAAAACAGGGCACCCGAAGAATTCCAAAACACTGCAAAAATCACAAAAATTGTGATATTCTTGGATTTTCGTGCATAAGCATGTATTTTTAGGGTTTAATCATATTCATAATCACATTAGGATTCTTTAGGTTTAATTTTATGCTCATTTGATTTCATTTAGTGCATAAAACCTAAGTGTTTACCAAAATATTTTCTAAAAACCCTGATTTCAAGGCCATAGTCTTGCTATCGGGGGCAATTTGGTCATTTGACCTAAATTTCGAAATCCCTAACCCTAATTTTCATATTTTTAATCATGTCATAGCATATTTAGTTTGATTTATCTTCATTTGAACTTCAAAACTTGCATTTACCAAATATCTTTCTGAAAACCCTAATTTCAAGGCCATAGTCTTGTTATTAGGGGTATTTTGGTCATTTTGACCCCAATTTCGAAATTTTATATCTTATCTTTCTTATTCATTCAATTTTATTTCATATTTTATCAATTTTTATTTAAGGGAATCATGGCAAAAAAGGCTTATATCTAGCAAAATCCAGCAATTTCTTGATATTGCTGGATAAATCTAGAAAAGCCAACATATCATCACTAACAAAGTTTTCTAGTTTTGCAGGTACATTGAAGACTTTATTTTGCATGTATTTAAATTTCAATAGTGATGTAAACTAATTTAAACTTTGGAATAAGAATTTACATTTCCTGCTTAGCTTAGGCAGCATTGCATATAGTTTATTTGTTTAAATAATGTTAATGTGTGATGGATGATGATTCATGCATATTCAAACTCACTATGGTCTACACGAATGGCACATACACTAGCTTTTATGAAGTTTATAAACTTGGTGGAATTCATATTTATGGCCATAGTCAGAATATGAATGATACCCAGATTTATGATCTTCACATTAGCCACATTCAACACTCTTAGGCTAACTTCAAAATACACTGCATTTCTCAAAAATACAAAGAGTTTTTCCCAATTCCTCAAAATCATATTCATTCATTTCATGAATTTTCTAATTCCAATTCAAATTCCAAGTCAAAGGAATCAAATTCTTCAAAATTTCCTAAGTCTTATTCAAAATCGATTTTCTCAAAATATTGATTTGCCAATGATATTTCAAGTATTTCCCAAGTTCCAAATTCGATTTTCTAAGTTATATTTTCAATTTCAAAAGTTTGAATTCAAAGAAATCAAGTTTTTTTTAAAGTTATTTCATATTTCTCAAAATCGATTTTCACAAAAATCTCTTAAATACTTCAGAAATCGATTTTCACTTTCTCAAATACAGTATCTCAATCATGATTCATGATTTCAAAAGGGTTTATTTTTCAAATATTTTCCAATCTTTGAAGCAAACATCATGTTTTCAAATGTGCATTTTCAGAAAATTCATAGCACATGCCTGATTCTATGTGCATTTAGAAATTAGAATATGATTTAGATAAGTTGAATAGAGCAAAGCAGTAGATTGATCCTTTGTTCGATTACCCCTATTAAAGGTGGCAGGAACGGTCGAACCTCGTACCGACAGGCGAGTCCCATTCTACGGAATTTTCCCGCATTTTAAAATGGAGGCGAGTTATTTTCAAAAACTATTTCAAAAAGGTCAGTTTGATTTGCAAAAGTAAAAATTTTGCGATGATAACACTCGTCCACTGGTGTAAGCTAGGGGTTAAAAGGGCTTGTTGCATACGCTAAATGCAACCGTAATTCCTACGAAAGTGAGTTAGTTTTATGCATTCATGTTTAGCACTTCTTATCTTTGTTGCATAGCATAATTAGGGTTTGTTAAGGGACTAACAAACATTCAAGCATGGGGGTATTTGATGATGCATAAAATGCACATCATGTTAACAAGTTTTTCATGCATTTTGTAATGAGTTTAAGTTTTTAAACCCATGTTTAGATGCATTTTGTTAGTAAGGGGTTATGGTTTGAATTTCAGAGAAATCAGAGTTAAAATGAGAGAGTTATGGTGATTTCAGTGTTTGGGCATGGATTTCGAGGTGGATCGGATCCATATCCGACCCAATTAGGCTGTTTGGACCTTGTATCAACCTTTAGAAAGCCCAAAATCCAACCCACATGCCTATCCATATCCATTTCAAAAAGTTTTGCAGAAACCCCCCCAGAAAGTGGCGTCTAGTAAAATAATTTTTTATAACATTGTTTCTGAAATTCCAAAAAGTACAAATATACTTTTTAGAAGAACCCTAGGCATCTTTAGCTTGGATTTGACGCCCCCTATAGTGCCTCTAGCTCCAGCATCTTCTTCCTCTTCCATTCCATCACGTTTTGTCCATTGAAGACCGGTTTATGCTTGGAAATCAAGCATATTTTGATCTCCCTTGTTATTTCTTTACATTTCTTCTTCTTCCTTGCTGCGTTTTTCACCATTTTCTGTGTTTTTGCAGGTGTAGCAGAGGTGGAGACTACTAACCTTGATTGATAGTGCGAAACACATCATCAAGGTGAACCGGCCCTACCTTCATCCGGTTTTCTGAGCCCTCCGATCGAGAATCGGCACACATCCCATCCTCGGTGGATCTCCAACGTGTTGCAGCTGCAAAAGTGTTGTTCTTGGTGAAGTTCCAGCATCCTCGAACCGTTCGGGATGCCAAGGCTGTAAACACCCCAAGGCTATTTCATAGGTCATCACAGATCATTGCATATCATTGCATGTATTCTGCATATTATTCCATCGCATTGCATGTCATTGCATTTCATTTTCGAGATCCAGCACTCATATTTCAAAACATTCAATCGAGATTTAAATTTTAAAGCTTTTATTTCAAAATCAATTTCAAAACCTGGGTTTTTATTCAATACTCTGTGATTTTCCAACCCCAGGACTTTATATTTTAAAATATTTTCTCAAGAAAACAATCTGGATTCATTTCAAATTCAAATTTTAATCGATTTCAATTCACAGATGAGACCCATTGAGGTGGTGTCGCTTCTGAATTCCTCTATTCATTAAATTTCTCAAAGTTTTGAAAGTTTCAGTCCGATCAGGACTCTGTCTCAGAGTCCTAATCCGGTCAGGAGTCTGTTTTGAAGTTTGTTTTAATTCCATTTTTTTAATCTTTTCCATTTGTTTTTGAAATTTAGGTCATTTTACAGAGTCCAGTTAGTTCAAGACTCTATTTTAGAGTTCGGTCAAGTTAGGAGTCTAACCCTGACTGTGTTTTCTGACTTATTTCATCATTTCTTGATAAAATCTTTCAAAATTTTTTACATTTGAATTCTAAAATTTAAAATCTCAGAGTCTTAAGAGTTCAGGATTCTAACTCAGAGTTCCAGTTCGCTTGAGACCCTATTTTCAAAGATCTTGAATTTCAAATGTCGATTTTAACCCTTTTTCAAAGCCATTTTCAGTGTTTATTTCAAAATTCTTCAAAATTCGATGTGGGCCCACTCAGTTGGCACCATATCCAGAGGATTTCTAACCTAGTTAGGACCCTATGCCATTTCAAAAATTATAACTTTGAAGTTTGTCTTTGAAAATCCTTTTGAAAACTCCTTCAATTTCAAGTTTTAAAATCGCTTTTTGAAAAACTCAAGTAGGGCCCACTCGAAGTGGTGCCATATTCGAGTCAGTCAGGGCTAGACTAGGGTTAGTTGATGTCTTGGTTAGTGTTAGAGGTTTAGAAGAGTCAAAACCATTTTGAAAAACTCATTTTTGAAAGTTAGTTTTTAAAACTAGTGTTTTTAAAGGTTTTTAAAGGTGTTTTAAAAAGCCAAATGTAGAAAATGCCAAGTGGCATTACATTTGGGGATTTTTTAGGAAAGTCTAGGGGTTAATTAGGCACTAGTTTAGATAATCTAGGCTAGGGGTAGTTAGGTCTTTCCACCCAAAAATCGCCCCCCCTTGTTAGAGTCCAAAAAATTCAAAATTCCTAATTTTTAAACCTAAAAAAATTCTATAAATAGTCTCCATAGGGGGGTCGATTTTTCCAACTTGCTTTTCCTTGGGATTCCTGGAGCTTCTCTCTCCTCTCTAGCCCTTCCTCCATTGCATCCACCTCAAGGTAATTATTTTGTTTAATTTTTAGCTTTTATTTCATGTTTTTAATAGTTTTAAATCAATTTTAGCCATTAATACCTCCTATTTCATGGATTCAACCATGGTTTTACCTCAAGAACCATCAAGAATCAGCAAGAACGATCCAAGAAGGTGATCTAACCCTGTTTTGGGTGATCTACAGGGATTTTAATCCATTAGAATTAATTTTAATATGATTCTTTACATTATTAACCAATAAAATATATGATTTACCCTTTTAATGGGTTAAATCCATGTTTTAAAGGTGATATCAAATTCCAGCCATTGATTCCCTGTTTTTATTTTATTTTCATGGTTTATTCATGTTTGTTTTACGTTCTATATCATAGAAATAATTTTTATTTACTGTTTTATGGTTTATTTTATTGATTTACATTAGTTAATGCATGGTTTTCCAAGTTTCTTAAATTTCTGTGTGTTTTAGGTTTAGAACAGTAAAGATAATGTTATTTCGGATTGAAGTACTCATTGTTTATTTCTTATTTTTTTTATGTGATGCATGCATGAGTTATTGAGTTACTGTAGAAAAATCAGAGGTTTTAGATCTCGGGAACCCTGTCAAAAAAATCAGACATCAAATCGGGTTTTTAAAGCTTTAAAATCGTGGTTAAAATCAAGAAGGTAACTTGCTGTTATGATATTTCTCTCATCTTATATCCGATTTTAGATCTGTAAAGTGATATGGATTCACATTGAGTAGATCTGTCTGCTGTAAAATTTTCGGATTTTTTTATCACTGTTTAGTATTTTTACCCTTTCAGAGAATCTGTTTTTAAATTTAAAACTCATTAGGGTTTACCAAAACCCTAATCAGACTTGTGTTAGTCATAAATCCCAAACCACAGATCCGATTCATGATCTGTAAAAAGTGAGTATTGCTATTTTTCTGTCTACTTTTTACTATTAAAATTTCAGAGATTTTTGTTTAGGGTTGATATTTATGTTTGTATTTTAAATCTGAAACAGCTGTTTTAATCCCTGTTAAAAGTGATATATTTTAGCTCAGATTGCCGGAAGAGTTTCTCCCTAACCGGAGATGCTTTTTCTGATCTGTAAATTGGGAAATCTCTGTTTTTATTCTTAGTTAGTCTCTGTAAAATGTCATAAATTTTCATGGAGATTTGACTCCTGGTTCGGGTCTTGGACTGAGACTGGTTGGTGAACTAGGTCAAAAATAGCATATTTTTAGGGTTTAATGCAATTTTCGGATTAATTTAATGTCAAAAAATTATTTTTAGAATTCCAATTCAAAATTAGGGTTATAAAAAGTGTAGGTACCAAATTTGATGAATTTTGGAATCTGATTAATGGCTGAATTAAGCAAATTGCAAAACAGGGTACCCGAAGAATTCCAAAACACTGCAAAAATCACAAAATTTGTGATATTCTTGAATTTTCGTGCATAAGCATTTGTTTTTAGGGTTTAATCATGTTCATAATCATATTAGGATGCTTTAGGTTTAATTTGATGCTCATTTGATTTCATTTAGTGCATAAAACCTAAGTTTTTACCAAAATATTTTCAGAAAACCCTGATTTTAAGGCCATAGTCTTGCTATCGGGGGCAATTTGGTCATTTTACCTCAATTTCGAAATTATTAACCCTAATTTTCATATTTTTATTCATGTCATAGCATATTTAGTTTGATTTATTTTTATTTGTATTTCAAAACTTGCATTTTATCAAAATATCTTTCTAAAAACCCTAATTTCAAGGCCATAGTCTTGTTATTAGGGGTATTTTGGTCATTTGGACCCCAATTTCGAAATTTCATATCTTATATTCCTTATTTATTCAATCTTATTTCATATTTTATCAATTTTTATTTAAGGGAATCATGAAAAAGGCTTATATCTAGCAAAATCCAGCAATTTCTAGATATTGCTGGATAAATCTAGAAAAGCCAACATATATTCACTAACCAAGTTTTCTAGTTTTGCAGGTACATTGAAGACTTTATTTTTCATGTATTTAAATTTCAATAGTGATGTAATTTGTAATTAAACTTTGGAATAAAAATTTACATTTCCTGCTTAGCTTAGGTTGCATTGCATATAGTTTATTTTTATAATTTCAATGTGTGATGGATGATGATTCATGCATATTCAAACTCACCATGGTCTACACGAATGGCACATGCACTAGCTTCTATGAAGTTTATAAACTTGGTGGAATTCGTATTTATGGCTATAGTCAGAATATGAATGATACCCAGATTTATGATCTTCACATTAGCCACATTCAGCCTACACTCTTAGGCTAACTTCAAAATGCACTGCATTTCTCAAAAATACAAAAAGTATTTCTCAATTCCTCAAATCCATATTCATTCATTTCATGCATTTGCCAACTCCAATTCAAATCTCAATTCAAAGAAGTTCATTTTCTCAAAATCCTCTAAGTCTTATTCAAAAATCGATTTTCTCAAAATATGGATTTGCCCATGATATTTCAAGTATTTTCCAAGTTCCAAATTTTATTTTCTAAGTTATATTTTCAATCTCAAAGTTTGAATTCAAAGAAATCAAGTTTTCCAAAGTAATTTCACATTTCTTAAAATCGATTTTCACAAAATCTCAAGATTTCTTCAAAAACCGATTTTTACTTTTCTCAGAAGTACATTTCAAATCCCAATTCACGATTTTCCATGTGATATCAATTTTAAGTGTTTCAATCATTCAAAGCAAACATCATGTTTTCAAATGTGCATTTTTTGAAAATTCATAGCACATGCCTGATTCTATGTGCATTTAGAAATTAGAATATGATTTAGACAAGTTGAATAGAGTAGAGCATTAGACTGATCCTTGGTTCAATTACCCCTGTTAAAGGTGGCAGGAACGGTTGAACCTCGTACCGACAGGCGAGTCCCATTCTTCGGAATTATCCTGCATTTTAAAAACGGAGGCGAGTTATTTTCAAAATCTTTTTCAAAGGTCAGTTTGACTCGCAAAAAGTTAAAAATTTTGCGATGATAACAAAGGCCAAGCCACTGTCCGGTCTTCTTCTTCTCCACGATCGCCGGATCGCCCGAGAGGTAGGTCTTCTTCTCCCTTCTCTTCTAGCTAAAACTGAATTGTGTGTGTTGATTTTTATTTTATTATTTTTCTGAGTGTTTCTTGTTTTTCTTTTTGTTTTAACCTTAGAATAGACCCCGTGCACAGACCAGCACGTTAGGTTAGGTTTATTGCATTGTTTGATTCGTTGGAATTTTGATTTTCAACCTTTTTTCACCAAAATCATGAAAATCGGCTAGATCCTCATCTAGCCGATTTTCCAAGTTTGTCCAGTGTGTTCGTGGTTCTGTTCTACAGAAAATCCAATAAAAAAAATTCATTTTGATTCATTTTAGTCATTGGGTCTGATTGTGTTTCATTTTGCTGAAAAAGAAAATAAGAAGCGGCTAGATTAAGTCTAGCCGATCTTTGGATTTTAATACGTATAGGGTCTGTCATTATTTCCTGTGTTGTGACTGCGTGATATGAGTTTTCTTTACTATTTCTAGTATCATTTAGTCTCGTTTTAGGGGAAGTGGATTTTTTATGTGTTGCATGAGAAGTTTTTGCCAAAATCGTGAATGAATGTTGGAAGTCATGTAAGTGTATGTGATTCTCTTGTTCCTTTCGTGTGGTTTACTGTTTGTGTAGTAGTTGACAATCTCGTAAATTTGTGTGAGTCAAATTCATTGTTTTAGGATCGTCTTAATTCTTGTTTTTGGTGTTTTCAAGTTTTAGGTATTTTCTTTGTATTGAAAAAATCAAAAGTCGAGTTGTGATCTCTTGTTTAATTTTCCAGTTGGTTATAGAGTCTTTCATAGTTTATTATATCCGAAATTCATGTCATTCCAGCTCTGCATATTATGTTAGTTTAGATGTTGTTTTTGAGAAATGTTTAGTATTTGAATTTTCCATGATTTGTTTATTAGAATAGTCGTTTAGCTAGTTGGGCATGTTAGGTGTTTTATGATTTCCAGCATAGTGTTGTTCATGTTTTTATTTGTGCAATTAGGAGTTTTTGATCATATATTACTTTAGTTTATCAAAGTATTTGTCATTTAGTTTAATCGTTTTATTCCGATTTTACTAAGTTAGTATTTTTAGGTCTTCTTCTTCCCCAAGGAGGGGCGGCAGCCATTAGAGCTCTAGGCTATTTTTGGTAGATCTTAGAAATTAGGTAAGTTCATTAAGGTGTCTAGGTTCAATGAATTAGGGTTAATGCTTTATACGTTTTTAGGATTTCAATTAAGTAAGTCTTGAATTAGGTGTAGCATTTAATTCTAGGAAATCGTGCTTTCTGTTTGAGTCTTTTCATTATCTAGGTAAGTTTTAAATTCATTAGCCTAGAAAATAGCTTCAATTAGGGTTAACGAGTTTTGAGAAGGAAGGAAATTAAGGTAATTGAATTTGAAAACGTTTTTGGAAATAGTGGATTCTTTAAAAATCGTGTGGAGCATTTAAAGAGAGGATTAAATTTGAGTTGTCTATTAAAAAGGAGTTACTTACTTAGCTTTGGAAAGTGATTTTGAAATTCAATTAAATTTCCAAATTTGGTGTCCACGATTTCAAGAAAGGAGTAATTACAATTAAATTTTGTCTTGAAAAGCAAAAATTATGGGGTTCTCTAGGCTAGATGTTTCCTTTTTCCAAAGTGGACTTTAAAGCTATTTAAGGAGTGTAACTCCCCATTTAATTGGACGATTTTTGAAAATCCAACTCTCCAGAATTCGATAATTGATATTTATTACCTTCTTTTTCCAACCTTCTACATTAAATTCGTTTAGATTTGAATTAATTTTAGGTAGGAAATAGGTTACTCATTAGATATATCTTAAATAGGGGTGATTTACTCTAGTAGGCGTGTAGTTAGTGCAATTAATTATTCATTCTCATTTTAGGTGGTTAATTAATTAGATTTACATTAGTAAGTTACTAAAGTAATCAATCTAACCTAGCTAACCTAGGTGAATCGAGTATCTAGACCTAGTCAATCTAGTTGACCCAGTTAATTGAGTCAAACTGAGCTTAACCTAGTCAAACCGAGCCTAGCCTCGTCAAAACTGAACCCAGTTAGCTAAGTCAAAACCTAGTCTGAGTCACAACCTAGCCTAAGTCAAGCCCTAGACCAAACCTAACCCAACCTTAAGTCAATCGAGCCTACCTATTCGAACCTAACCTAGTCAATCTAATCGACTTTGTTAGATGAGTTAAGACCTAACCCAAACCGAACCCAGCTAAGGCAAGACCGAGCCTAATTGAGCCAACCGAATCTAGTCTTAGTCAAACTTAGTCAGTCTAGTTGACCTAATTAGCCAAGTCAAGACCTAGCCCGAGTCAAGCCTAGCCAAGTAAACCGAGCCTAGTTGAGTCAACTGAGTCAACCAAGTGAACTTAACCCTAGTCCTATCCTAAACCCGCAGCCTTTGGTCTTTAGTAGCTTCATTTCATTTAATTGTAACTCATATTGATTTTAGACTAATTATTTTAGTTATTTGGTCTAGTTATACTGTAGAAGTGTGTATGCGTAAGTTGTATTTGTTTCTTGTGGGTGATTGGTGTATTTCGATTATTCCAATAGTATTTAGTTAGTATTTAACTTAGTTAAATAGATTTTCATCTTTTTGATTAGCTTAGTTGCATTTGCATCATTATTTTAGCTTAGTGTTAGTCATAAATTGTCATTTACG